>NC_052016.1:42273935-42574804 GCF_015832195.1 Motacilla alba alba
TCACCTGCTAAATTCAGTTGAATCCCTAGTACAGGATTTAGGCACTAACCAAAATTTAGAGACTGAGTGAAAGGAAGAGAATTCAAATGGTGGAAAACAAGGGCTGAAGGTACTGCCACAGCAGCTGGGTAGGTGGGATTTGTCAATGGGAGCAGCTTGCTCCCAAAAAGATTGCACGCAAAGGACTTCAAAAGGAAAGCCCAGAGTATTACACAGATTAAGACAATGTGCAACCAATAAAGAATGCTGGGGGGAGAAGAAAAGAGAAAGTAATGTTTTTTTTCCAACTAAATGACTACACAGACTGTTTAACCCTCAGTGGACCTTTGTCACTGATCTTGCCATTGACTGAACAGAATACCCCCTCAACCCCTCTCATTACCCCCAAATGCCCAGCAACAATATCTCTTCTCTCTCCTTACTAACTGCCAACAGCAATGAATCACTTCTGGGTTTTCCTAGTTTGTTCTGTTCTTACTCATTTCAGTTTTATTATGCCTAAATTGCATCTGCCATGGTTCTGTCTCTTCACACACTTAAAATCTCTCCACTGCTGACATTTGATGCTAGTTTCTGGCTTCGCATCAAACTTGTCTATGTATCACTACCTTTCAACATGGTTCTTGTGTCTCCGCAGTGATATTTTCTCATTGAAATGCTGTCTGTTTCTCTTGCAGTGCACATCTTTTAGTGAATACCTTGAGACACAACTCAAAAAAAATTGCTAGCCTTACTGTTTCAAAACTTCCAGATAATTTTCCAATTTTTGCTTCCTTCTTTTTCTTTCCGTGCCTCTCAGAAGTTCACTACTACGCCCTCTGAGAATTTGCCTTTGCATAGTGAGTTAAAGGCAGTGCAATGTCAGAATAATGCTATGTCAATGATACATAAGCATGTTTTGTTTAGAAGCAAAGGATAGCAGACAGGCCCAGAAAATTATAGGCCCTGATTTTGGTCCTACACAAATTGCAGTGATTTCTCACCACTATAGTAGTGTCCTCACTGTATCTGTCTCCATCCTTCCCTTCCAGTCTGGCTTAGGGACCACTATTCTCCTTGCTCATCATTCCAGAGAGTTGTGTCACTGTCTTCTCTTTCCCTTTGCCTTTTGCAACTCAGCCCAGCTGAAGTCTCTTTTACTGAAATACCTCATCATCTGGAAACCACTCTCCTGTGTTTTTCATAGAATCTTCCCTATGTTCAGCATTTTCTCCCCTCAAATAGCTAATCTACTTTGCTGTTCAACAACTCTTCTTGTTCATCAGGGAAGATTTTATTTTGCCCTATTTAATTCCTTCTTCCTCAGAGAAAAAAAATACCTTTTTCTCCTCCTTTCTTTACCAGATTATACCAATTCCTGTTTAGATTAAAAACAAATAAAAAGAAGTGTTTTCCTCCCTTCTGTACTTACTTGTTAAGACTAAAATGTTATTAGCCTAGAGCAACAACAAACCTATTGCACCTCTCTCAAAATTATCAGCTTTTTGTTTATGTGAAGGTCACTAGTGAGTAAAGGCAAAAAGGCTTTCAGGATGAGAGATTTTAAATATTGAGGCTGTATCCTTTAGGAAATGCATGATTTAAGAGGCTGCGGCATTAAACATTGTAAAGAAGATACATTTTCTGCCTGTCTCAAGATTTTCCTACACATTTCACCAAAGGGGCATTTAGGGAAGGTGAAAGGCACCCTCCTAAGTCTGATGAAAGGATATGTGACTGAAAGTATTGCTGGAATCTGATTTCAAAACACCGTGGATGCTGAGAGTTTGGAAGGACTATGAAAGGAGAAAAAAAATTGAAAAGTGACAAATATAAAGTTTCAAAAGTAGAAATTAGATAAGTTATTCTATTGTTACAATTTCACACTCCTTTTTCCTTTTCTCTGCCAGATATAAGCCAGTGAGTAAGATGATTCATGGTAGTTTTGCATTTCATGTATTAATAATAATTAGCAAGAAAATAAAAAAAACCCCTTATAAACACAGCGCTGAAATTTTATCCTCAATAAAGGCCTTATGAATTGAAGATTTGGACTCAAGGAACAGACTCTCTCTCATCTTCATTTCTCTGAGGAAATTCATAATTCCTGATATATTTGGCTGAAGTTTCTGTTTCTCCTGTTTAAATATCCGGCAGAGAACTTCTAAGATTTACTTACCTACCATAACCAGAACTCATTGAAAATACGTTCCCAACCATTAGATTGGATATTAAGAAAAAATTCTTCACTGAAAGCATGGTCAGGCATTGCAACAGGCTGCCCAGGGAAGTGGTGGAGTCACTGTTCCTGGAAATGTTCAAAAAACATGTGCACATGATGCTTAGAGACATGATTTATTGGTGGACCTGGCTGTGCTGGGATAATGCTTGGACTTGAGGATACTTGACATCTCTTCCAACCTTAATGATTCTATGATTCCAAGAAAAATATACTAACAGTAGGAATACAAAAAAAATGTGAATTACATAGAAGTGGTGGTGTAAATTACTTCAGAGCACAGACAGGCTTAAGGTGCATGGAATATTCATTGGATATCTCTCAAGAACTAACTGCAAGTGCATTAAAATAAAGACATCCAAAGAAAGGCATGTTTCTACCTGCAAAAGCAGAATTTGCCTTAGGAAAAAACAGTTCTTCTTGTGATGATTATTGAAACAGTTACAATCTGAGTGTTGTTGAGAAATCATTTTATGTTTCCTTGTTGCTGACAGTCAGATTTGGCTCAGGCTATTGTGCAGTACTTGTTCCCTTAGATGTTTTAAACTGAGGTTAAATTGTGAGATAGCAGTAAGTATGGTCTGAAGGCAGTACATTGCACATGGCTTCTGTACATGTTTTCAGGCTTGGTCTTCTATTGGGAATTATTCTGGAAGCTTTGAAGGTAAGGAAGAAAGGGAAACCTGCATTAGTCTCCTTCTCTCCAATTGGAAAGTTTTTTTTGCTGAGATTTCAGGGAGCCATACCTCTCTCACACTCTCTGTGAGGACAATAATAAACTAAGTTCAGAATTAATAGCTCTGTTTCAGTTACTTGAGTAAAGTTTTTTTCCTGCATTCTCCAAGACTGGGGGACAGAAGTTTGGTTACTTTGTCCAGTACTGGTTTGACCACTGATTACGGTGGTCACACAGGATTTTAGAATACAATAAGATAAATAAAGTGGAAGACATTAAAAGTCAGCATCAAAAACTTAGGAATGTGGAGGAGAAATAAAGCCCCAAACCAGACAAACCTACTTTCTTTCATCATACAGTTCCATGTAATGACTTAACGTAAAAAAGCCCACTCCAAAACATGTACTTATAGTAGCTTTGAAACCTTCATGGTGGAAATGGTAAATTGAAAGCATTTAAACCATGAAAATGGAAAAAAATGCTGTGCAAAAATAGCAGCAGGTTTGGGGATTAAATAATTTGACATTCTATGTAAAAAAAATAATACTTGTAAAAATTATCTTCTCTCATTTCCTCAAATCTTCCAATGGTTTGCCAAAATGTTGCATGTCAGTAGAAACTTTTAAAACTCTGTGACTGTGACATTGATCATGCACACACTTCCATGCATACTTCAGAAGAGGCCAAAATATTGAACTGGGAGCCATAACACCTCTGCTGTTATTTCAACTCACTTGCTGCTCTCTCATTAAGTCACTAAGGTTACTTTGACTTAATTTTCTATATTCAGAAAATGTCTCTCCAAAGAAGAAGAAGGACTATTATGATCCTTGTAGTCTTCAAATTAATTGTCTTTGATGTTAAACTAACATAGAGAGTGGTAGCTGTAATTCATGTAACATTTCTATCAACAGAGAAGAATGGTAGGACCAGTCAGGCAGTTTTTAGAATTAGAGAAAACAGAAATCCTTCACAGGGGACTTACATGTTTTTGTAGGTCTTACATTACCTTTCCTGGACCTTGTTCTGTCAGCAAGGTCTGTGTCCTTACATAGCCCAGCAGCAATTATTACTTTTTTTCTTGTAGGGATCTACTCCCAGGACACTTTCTATCACCTTTTATCAGCAAAAACACTGTTCAAATGGTAGCTAAACAAAAAAAAAAATGTTGTGTCAAAATGAAACCCAAGTGGTGAATACTGACAACAGCTTGAGAGCCTTTTCAGTTGGAGACTTTTATTTGGAGGCAAAATCCACCCAGATGGTTGAGATGGGCTATGAAAATGGCTAATGTACTTGCTGCAAGAAATTACATCAGTGGAAAATGCTAATTGTTTGTCTGGAAGAAGAAGAAACAACCTGGAATGAGTGCAAGGCCTCAAACTGTTATCGTGAATGAACTATAACAGATCAGCTCTAGAAAATGTTGATAGTAATTGTCTGTGGAGAGAGATAAAGATCTCTGTTAACCCATTCGGTAGATTAACACCAGTAGAAATAAGGTTGGGTACCCCTAACAGTAAGAGCTTAGTTTTTACTCAATGGGAATAATGCCAATTGCTCCTCAAGTCTGAATCCTAGGTCATTATAATTTTATGAAGAAGTCTTCATGAAATTAAAATAAGCTCTTCGCAGAGAATTCAAGATGCACTGTTCCTGTAGGTAAGGAAAGAAATGCTCTAAAAACATTAACAATAATTTACAGTAGTATTAGATCAATCATCTTTCAATGATTTCTTGGGGAAAATCTTTACCCTGTCTCTCTTTCATACCAAATAAAAATGCCACAGATGCTCCAGAGCCCTCAAGGCTATATTTTCCCCGTTTCAGAAGTTTCTCTTGCAAAAAGGCTTTCTAGAAAAGTACTGGTTGGTCACTGTATCCCATCAAGTCCGTAGCTATTAATTACACCAAGCTCATTCCAGCACTTTGAGTAGCCTAGGACCAGGAAGACAGAAATATAAATGTAATCTAAATCTAATTGCCTTGCTGCACTTGAGTTTCAGTTCCTAGTCTCTACCTGCTATAAAATTGGCCCAAGTCTTTATAATATGTAATTTGCAGTACTTTGCATTAATTCTGTTTCATACTATTCTGCCTGCTCTATTAGATAGAACAAATTACTGATTTAAGCCATGAGTATTACTGTAAAATGCTTTCTTTTCTTTAGTTTTATTTGCATTGTAATTATTATATCATCAGCTATAGACATATAGTGCTTCTCATAATTAATTTCACATGTGACAGTAATACAAACAGGACAAATGAACGTAGCTACATGCTGTATTCAGAACTGCTGTCTTCTCAGCAGAGGGGATTTGTTAAAGTTCTTTCTCTTCCAAATGTGAGTGATTTCATGGTTTATTCATGATGGTTATCCATGCAAACATGCCTAATTGTTATGGAGAGTGTGTGTAATTCTGCATTCCTAATCCAGAAAGCAGAAGCAGCGAGGGTTTATAAACAAAGTTGACTCAGTGGGAATGGTAACTTCTAACCCAAGCAGGCTGTTGCTTTGATACGTTCTGAATCACAGCTGCTCACTTCAGTGGTGCAAATCCATTTCCCACTGCTCCTTGCTCCCGTTAACCCGCTGAACCAGCACCGCTAAAGGAGAGCACAGAGACATCTCTGCCCCGTTTTGCACATCATCAACAGAATTGTTTCCTGTGTTAAATTCCCACTGAAAATAAGGGTGGGACCTGGGTATTGCTGAGGCATAAATGGAAGGTTGTGGGATTTGCTCTGGTGTTGCACTGAAGATCTGAGGCAGCCAGCAGAACATTTATTGATGAGGTTGAATCTCAGAGGCCTGGGCTAGGGACAAAAAGTGATTTTCTCCTCTGCAAGTGATTTTCTGCTCTGGAGTCACTGAATAAATAATATGGCAATACCACATGACAGCCTTTTTGCAGTCACTTCTCAGAATACTATTTTTGACCTTTTCTAAACCACAGTTTCTTCTCTCTTAAAAGTTAAAATATCTCAATGATTTCCTCCCTGTTTAAGTTTGTATTACATTTTGAAGCTTACTTTTAACAGTTTACATCATAATTCATACAAGATGTCTTAGCTAGATAAGTAAATTGTTGGTGATAACCATCTATAGCTTGTAACAGGATTAGGAATGATTAATAATATTAGTAGCACAATTGATACATGATTTTGCTTGTGTACCTAGCATTTATGCCAGATTGAATTTTCCTTAGAATGAGTAATTACACTACATTTAGAAGGTAAGCAACATTTTAGTCTATTGTTTAAATTGGTAGCTCTAGGGTAGACTGAAAGGCAGCCCCATTCAACTGATTGCTGCTATGACCCAGACCTTGCAACAGATATTAGGTTTGGTTTCCTTTCACAGCCCTTTCAAGCTCTGATTTTCCTTTTGAGAGACTGTAAGGAGGGGAAAAGAATGGTTTTTGTCTGAGCAGTATCATCCAGAGAATACACAGAAAGGAATCTTTTACATGCTGTACTGGGGTTTTAAGTAAGAGGTTAACACGTGCATTGAAGTACCTTTCTTAATGAATTTAGGACTAGTAGCTATAATACATAGAGTTGTTTGCATTTCTGTATTAAAGCCGATTCAATCTGTGGCTTATTATTTTAGCTCTCTGATGATCTTTTTCACTACATTTCTTCCAGAATTGTTTTAAGCTTTAAAACCTTCAGCAGTGCTAGAAATGGCAGCATTTTTTTCACTCAGCAGCTCAGTCTGACACTGGGAGTAAACGTATTGAAGAAAAAAATCTTTTCACCCCATTCCTAACCTTGTATTTCATGCAGTCCTTGTATTTCACACAGCCATGTCCTGGGCTGCACCCAAAGCAGTTTGGCCAGCAGGTCTCTGTTTCTTTGAGACACCACCTGTAGTGCTGCCTCCAGCTCTGGAGCCCTGAATATAAGAAAGACTTGTTAGAGTTTGTCCAGAGGAGTCCACAAAGGTGGTCAGAGGGCTGGAGCAACTCTCCTATGAAGACAGACTGGGAAAGCTGGAGTTCTTCAGCTTGGTGAAGACTTAGGGGGGACCTTAGAATACCTTAAGGGGCTACAAGAGAGCTAGAAAGGGAGTTCTGACAGCGATGTGTAGTAAGAGGACAAAGGGGAAAGGCTTGAAACTGAAAGAAGGTAGGTTTGGATTAAACGTTGAAAGAAGTTCTTCAGTTTAAGGGCACAGGGGCACTGTAACAGGTTGCCCAGAGAAGTTGTGGCTGTCCCATCCCTGTAAGTGTTCAAGGCCAGGTTGGATGGGGCTCTGAGCAGCTTGGTGTAATGAGTGGCATCCCTGCCCATGGAAGAGGGATTGGAACTAGAAAACCTTCAAGGTCCCTTCCAGACCAGAGAATAGGTAACACTGGGTTTCTTTTTTCAACTTATACTTCTTTAAAGGGAGATTGAGCTAATTATGTTTGTTATAAAATCTGAGAGTAAACAGAATGTTTCCCTCTTCGAACAAAAAGGTTCTCCCTCTCTGCCTATGAGTAAGAGGAGATTGCAAGCTCCCGCAGTTAAGGCCTTTCAAGGGATTCAGGCATCACACTTCAGTGAAATGGTGTATGGGTGCCTGCAGCTGCTGTTTACTCCTTTTGTATTTGTTTGTTTATGTTCTTGTGAAAAGATGGAGCATTGGTTTACACTATGCACCATGTGGCAAAAAGGAAGCTCCTAAATGGTGTCGGAAAAAGAATTTTATAAAACAGTATACATGGGGAAGAAAAGTTACAAGGTATATGTATTTTTTCTTCTGCCTGTACTATTTTGCTGATACTATGGGTAAAATCCAAAATTTGCTTTGCCTATTAGGATCTGTTGATGAAAAATATCCAGGTTCAGGATTCTGAAAATGATTCTCTGTGTATTTTGTAAGAAATAGATGTTTATCCCAGTGTTGTTTTGTTTTGCAAGTGATTAAACTTATTAAATCCTGGAAAAGGGAACAGGAGATGCTATTTTTGTACAAAGATAACTTCTGTAAGGATAGCTAATGCTTTTTCAGGCACTTTGTCCTCTAAAATGAGATTGTGAAACAGAGTAACTGGCAGTTGAATTCACAGCTAAGGGTTAGTATTTCCCCCTCATTTGTGCTGTCCCTGGATGTGAGATTTTAACACTCTGTAAATAACTTTAGTTCCTGTTCTACTGCAAGTGTTGCTATTATTGCTAATATTCTAATCACTATGTTACTAATATTGCTTTAATATTATGCTTTAGTACTTTTAAATACTCAACTTTCTGGAAAGAAAACCCAAACATATGCTCTAATAACCTTGATCTTTCAGCTAAGGTCATCCTAGCTTTAATGAAAATCAGCATTTTAGGTATCTTAAGTAATGTAGCTCCTAATAGCTTGTCATTAATAAGATTTTAGGATTCCTCCTGTGGTAGGATACATGCGATTGCAAATAATGTACTTCAGCAACTTAAATTTGGTTTCAGAACCAGTTTTACAGAACTACACTGAAATACAAACCTCAGAACTCATGATTTATATTTATTGATATATTGATATATCGATATATACTTATTGAAGGAGTTTTTGTGGGTGGACCATGGATGGACACCAGGTACCCACTAAGCCACTCTATCCTCCTCTTGTCAGCTGGCCAGGGGAGAGTGCATATGATGCATGGCTCTTCATTTGAGATAAGGGCAGAGAGAGATCTCTGACCAATTACTGTCATGGCCAAAATAGACTTGACTTGGGAAAATTAGTTAAATTTATTACCAAAGATTGCAGAGTAGGATAATGGGAAATAAAATCAAAATCTACAACACCTCCTTTCCACCCCTCCCTCCTTTCTAGGCTCAACTTTACTCCTGATTTCTCTATCTCCTCTCACCTAGCAGGGCAAGGGGATGGGGAGTGGGAACTGTGGTCAGTACATCGCACATGGTCTCCACTGCTCCTTCCTCCTCAGGGGAAAGATTCTTCACACTCTTTCCCTCCTCCAGGGTCCCTCCCACAGGAGACAGTCTTCAACAAACTTCTCCAATGTGGTTACTTCCCATGGGCTGCCCTTCTTCATGTACTGCTCTAGTGTGGGTCTCTTCCACAGGGTGTAGTCCTTCAGGAACAGACCGCTCCGGCTTGGGCTCCTCTCTCCACAGGGCCACAAGTCCTGCCAGGAGCCTTCTCCAGTGTGGGGGTTCTCCAAAGTCACAGCCTCCTTTGGGCATCCACCTGCTCTTGCATGGGATCCTCCAGGGGCTGCAGGTGGATCTCTGCTCCCCCGTGGTCCTCCATGGGCTACAAAGGCACAGCTGCCTCACTGTGGAGTTGCAGGGAATCTCAGCTCTGGTTCCTGGAGCACCTCCTGCCCCTCCTTCTGCACTGACCTTTTGGTCTGCAGAGTGTTTGTCTTACAGGTTCTCACTATTATTTCTGGCTGCTGTTGTTCTTTTTTCCCCTTCTTAAATATGTTATCCCAGAGGCTCTGCCACCATCACTAATGGGTCCATCTTGGAGCTGGCTAGCACTGGCTCTCTTGGATGTGGGAGAAGCTTCTGACAGCTTCTCATAGAAGCCACCCCCACAGCCTTCCACTACAAAACCTTTGTCACACAAAGCCAATGCAGCTCTTCAGTAGAAAAAGGTGGAAGACATTTGGACTCCATTGTGGCTGATTGTTATTGAGTGTGTGTATAGGAGCTGCATGGGAGCTAAGCTGTTACCGTAATTTCTTCTTGAGTGGAACTATTACTTACATTCAGGACCTGTCATGGCTTTGGAGATGAGTCTCTTGGTGTTCTGAAGAAAAAAAGAAATTAGCAACAAGCTACTAGAGGAAAAGTGAAGGTGTAACCCTCTGAGGGTGTGTATCATGGAGGGACAGCCCGGTTGGCATCACTGCCTGAGTGCCCTGCTGCACATACAGTTGCACTGTTCTTGAAACAGTTCTTATAAGGCTGCAGTTTTCATCCAAGTGTTTAAGGAAAATTAGTTTTGGTTTGCCGTTTTTGGGTCTGTAAAGCAGCCTGTGTAGTGAAGTTGGGAGAAATAGCATCCTACTCATAAATTGAACCTAGTGGGTTTGTTTGATCTGGTTTATATTTGTTTGTTTCTTTGGGTTGTTGTTTGTTGTTGTTTTGTTGTTTTGTTTGTTTGTTTTTTCCAGAGAAAGGTATTCCATAAATTAAATACAGGGGGTTTTTGTGTGATTTTCACATAGCATTTGTGGGTCACAAGACTTGTTTTAGGGTGGTGTGATTTCACCCCAGCTGGGAGCCAAGCGCCAGACAGGTGCTTGCTCACTCCCCTACCAGCAGGATCAGAGAGAGAATTGGAAGGGTAAAGGCTGGAAAACTTATGGATTGAGATAAAGAAGTTTATTAGGGAAAGCAAAAGCTGCACACAGAAGCAAAGCCAAACAAGAAATTAATTCACCTCCCAATGGGCAGGCAGGTGTTCTGCCCCCTCAGGAGAGCAGGGCACCATCACACATAACATTGACTTGGGAAGACAAAACATCCACTCCAAATGTCCCCCCTTCCTTCTTCTTCTTCTTCCAAATTTATGCACTGAACATGATGTCTTATGGTCCCTTTGGTCACTTGGGGTTACCTGTCCTGGCTGTGTCTCCTCCCAACCTCCTCTGCACACCCAATTTCCTCCCCAGTGTAGCAGCACAAAAAGCAGAAAAGGCCTTGGCTCTGTGCAAGGCCTGCTCAGCAATAACAAAAACATCTCTGTATAATTAGCCCTGTGTTCAGCACAAATCCAAAACATCTCCATTCTAGCCACTATAAAAACAATTAATTCTACACTGGTCTAAAACCAGCGCTTAAGGAAAGGTAGAGACGGGACTTTTTTCATCAGGTCTGAATCCCACCCCCACACAAATAAATGAAAACAACATCATTATCAGAGATCACGGTAAAAATAGCTGCTTGGTTTTCTTCCACAGACACAAGATCTGTTGAATGAAATGAAACAAAGCAAGTGAAATGATATCAGCCTTATTAATGACACCACCCAGATATGCTGGTCTTGTATACAGTTTTTCTTAAGATGTCTTTTGCTGTACAAGTTTGTTTTGCATTACGAAAGTTGAATTCTGCTGCTGGGTTCACAGCAAGGATTTCAGAAAGCAGACAAAACCCAAAGGGTATTTCTTCCTCCTTGAAGTCACCAAGTGGGGATCCACAGCATGCTATCACTCTTTAAACTGTGTACATGCCAAAGGTCTCCTTTCTTCCACTGAAGCTGGTGCCACAGGATTAACATGATTCCAGTGATTTGGAATCACTTTAATCACTTTCCAGTGATTTGTCTCCAGTAATTCAAACAACTGCAGGCAAAACCTGGGGATAGCTTTTCTGCTGGTGTTGTTTCCCTTTGTACCTATCCCCGCAAGGAGTAGTCACGAAAAGAGGACTAGAGCTCATCACTGATGCAGGGAAAGCCTCCTTCCTTCCCCAGTAATGAGGGGTTAATTCACACTTTTTTCTTTTTTCTTTTTTCTTTTTTTTAATTTTCAGAAGTGTGGTTGTGGGCATTTTGTTATTACCACTGCTATCACAGTCAAAGGTCACAGATTAGACAATTGAACTGTGTTTGTCCTGTCTTTGCTCATCTTGTCTAATCTTGGGCACACATGTTGCACGGAGCTCGCAGCAAGGGCATCCACAGTGACTCTGGGTGTGTGGGATTTAACTTCAGAGAAGTTATTGATTTCTCTGCTTTGCAAGCCAGTTTTCTACAGCCTTGGGACACTGTCTCCCAGCAGATAATGAAGTAGTCATGTTCAGGGGAAAATGCAAGCCCTGATGTTACTGCGAACAGCAAGAAAGTCCTCATCTGGCAGCACAGGGGTAAAAGGGCAGCCTACAGGAGATTAAAAAATTGTGGAAGATATTGGTGATTTTTCTGGAAGGCAGACATTACCATCAATAAAAAGGTAAGGGGTGGGAGGTGAGAGAATTGCTCTGAACCTTAGGTAGAGTAACTAGTGTGCATCTCCAAACTCTGAACCTTAGATAGAGTAACTAGTGTTCCCTCTCCAAACGCAAAGCCATGAGCAAGGCATCAGGAGTATGTGCCTTTTCCCATGAATATCTGTACTCCATGTCTTTATGGAAAGCTGAAAAATTCTCTAGAGAATTTTTTTTTCTTTTAAAAATGTAGAGGGTGGGAGTGGTGTACAACACACAATTATCTCAATTTTTTTCTCTCCTAGAATAGTTTCTTCAAAAATAATCTGCTGTGTATCCTTCTGTGTCAGCACATGAACCATTATCTTTCAGCTAAAGAGGTTTTCTCTGCTTGACAGACAGAACAAAACATCTTGAACCAAGTATCTGCTTACCTCTGGGGAAGGATTTGGGGCTTGTTGTTGTATGAACTGTGAATGTGTTACTGAGCAGTGCGTATCTGGAAAGCCTTCAGCTGACTTACAGGGCGTGTCTAAGCCTTGGAGAAGACAGAGGGGGATTTAGGTTGCTTTTCACACTAGGATTGCCAGTTGGTCAAGCTTGTGTACCCACATCTATCAAACAGCAAAATTGAATTCCTTTAATGGATTTGATTCTTTAATCGATTTTTATTTAGAAAAAAAATTAGCAATCCTTTTGGTTAAGTAAACTGTGAACAAGGTTTTGAAGTTTATGGAATTGCAATAGAGAAGTTTGTATGGCAAATTACAACTGTGAATTGTCCAGTATGATAACATGTTAATAATGAGAGTCCCAAGGCCCTGCACATTGAGTTATAAGAGAAATCAGCCTGTTGACAAAGTCATGATGTCATAGGGCGATCGTCTATTTGCAAATACGCATTGTTTCCCTCTTCTGCTTTCCTGGTCTTTTGTGCTGTCTCTTTTTTTCCAGGGCTCTAACCTTTTGCTGAGACTGTACTGCTTTTTATTTAAAAAAGGCTGAAATTAATGGTTTTCATAAACATGGACACAGACAGGTTGAAGTAATATGAATTTACTTTTAGAGATATGTTTCTTGAGAGTCTGGAGATGACATTAGAGATGTTGGAATGCAATCTCTGTACCATAATATGGCTTAAGAGTACTGTTCAATATGTTGGGAGCTTGGATGAGCAGCACAGAAGCTACACCTTTACTGGAGGAGAAGCTGGGGAAGGGCATCACTGTTTAAGCCTTGTGCCCAACTTGTGTGAATGCCAGCAGAGACAATTTACTCAGAGGATTTGCTGTCCATCTGTCTCATTGCTTAATTAGGAGATGCTGAAAATGAAATCAGACGCAGAGATGGATTTTTTTAAGTGGAATTTTGCCAATTTGTTATCTTTTACCTCTAACATGATGGTGAAAAAGACCCAGCTACCTTGCAAATCTTTTTCATGTGTTCCTCAGTTTCCTATCCCATCCAATGACCAGGACAAGGATGTCCATGAAGTTTTTCTGCCTGCACAGGTTTCATATTCCTCTTTTTCCCCTCCTCAGGGCTCTGCTAATCTTGGCTGCACAAGCACTTGCAGGAGTTGGCCCCTTTCAATCTTAAATGCTGGCCACTGCTGCAGACTGGACGACTTTTCAGTTCTGTCCCTGCTGTTTCTTAATTTAATGTCAGGCCACCAAGGGGCTGCTGGTGAGTGAGAACATTAAACAGAACCTTGCTCATGAGACACTGTGACAGCCTTGCCTGGAGAGATAAATTGCTAATCCCCAAGCCAGTGAAACAGTCCCACCAGGGGCATTTGGGAACTGCATTTCAGACTTTCAGCTCATGTTAGGTCTGGGGCTGTGGTTAAATGGCCCTGTTATGATGTCAGGACTTCTCAAGGAAGGTCAAGCCCTGGATGTGTGTACATGTATTGTGTTCAGAAGTGCAAGGATGGAATTGGAGGAAGCATCTGTCAGTAGTGCACGGGTGCCCTCAGACTCATTCTCAGCTGTAAGCAAACGGACACTAATATTTTTATTTGGGCTTAAATTTATAGGTGTGTGTCATTCTCTCTCTTCCCACGGGGAGCAGACAGACAGTGAAAAAGATATACATGAAGGTCTGGTTGCTTCTTCAACAATTAGGTACTAGTGTAGTGTGCTAGAGGGTGAAATATATGCTTTTTCTGACTAGAGTCAAATGGCTTTGGAAAATATGAAGCTGTAGGAACTAATTTTCTGCTGCACTTTACCTTTCATAGTGTTTCCCCAGCACTGAGTGGATGTTAAACCTTAATGGTGAATGTAAAGCCACTTGGCCTTCCCTCCATTCTGGTATAAATAATTACACCTGATGTAAGGCAACAAAGAAGTAAGACTGCTGATTCTGTTTTTAATCTAAGAATAATAGCCTGTTCAAGGCATGCTATGACTCATGTTCAATGAAAGTGATGCTGGCTACGTAGTAATTTGGGGCTAAATTTTATTTTATAACTGCACTTTAGGAAATGTGATAAAATTGCCAGTAATGAAGTGGAATCAAAAGGTACAGTGAAAACCTTATGAAAAGCTTTCAACATCTTCTGTTTCCCTTGGTTTTAGCTTGCTTCTTTGAAAAGAATAAGATGACAAACTGGGCTTGGTTCAGCATTAAAGAACTTGCACACTTTCCTAGACCAGAGTGCTGATGTCAGTCTTTCATTTGTTTCTCTAGCAGGACATAGATAATGTCTTCACAACAATCAATATGGATGTCACCTCCATAGGTTCTGTTTTGCTTTCCTATATATATATGCTTTCTTTTATATATTTTCCTTGAGAGCTGTTTGAAGTTCTCACCTTTGTTTAAGGCAGCTGTCTTTGTTAATCACAGTTGAGCCTGAAGTTCAGGGACACCCCAGGTTTTGCTGTTGACTGTTTTTATTAAACCTGCCTTGTTTTTATCAGATTGTATCAGTCCTACATCGCAGAGCTTTCTGAGGGAGTGCTTAATAGCTGTTTTAATGGCATATCAATCAATGCCATACACTACAAGCTCTGAAATTTACAACAGAGTAGGTTATTCTTGTAGACCATGATTTTAACCCATAGGACTTCAGTTCAGATTGGTGTAATGTAGCTTTTTCCCACATTGCTACCTACTCATGTAGCAGCTGGATATCCCTTACTGCCAGTTCCAGCAGTATTTCCATCTCATGCATCAACACCCTTAGCATCATGTTTTAGCAGAACTGCTGAAAGAAAAACTATTGCAAGAGAGAGCAATGCTTCTCAATTCCATTTCCAGCCTAAACAGCTCTATAATTTCATTTGCAGCTCAGATTCCTGAATGTTGACTGATATTCAGGTTCTGAAAGAATTTATTTAGGTGGTCTGGAATTTTAGTACCTTCATGTCTCATCAATATTTTACAATCTACTACATTGCTGATATCACAGTTAGGTTTTTGGGGGTGTGTTTTTGTAAATACTGACAGTGAAAAAACCCCTCTTTGCATTCTCTCTTGCAGCAATCCTCTAATTCTGCCCTCTATTGACATATTCCTGCTTATTGTCTCCCAGTGTATCTCTTGATCAGGATACTGGTGTTCCTCTTGTTCAGTCTCTATGTGATGTCTTCTTAATGTAAGTATTTGTACTCCAATTAGCTGCTTCTTCATTCATCCTCATTTGCTGCTGTCTATAAGTTATCACTTTGTTCCAAACCATCCATATCTGCAATGTTTCACTGGGGAGGAGAGACATGACAGTGTTTTCATCTTGTATTCTACTTCTGTGGTCATAGCTTTGGAACTACTTGGTAGTTTCTGTATTGTGTTCATAACTGACTTTTGAGACTGTACCACCCTGAAAAAAAGATAGTTTATATCTGATGTTTTCTTCACTAAGATGCAAACTGCAAGTATTCCATCTTGGCAGCATTTGGGAATCTTTGACTCCAGAAGAGTGGTAGCTGTGTAAGTTGAAATCCCAGCGTATCTGTACAGTTTGGTCTTTGTTCTTTTGGTGTCAGAGAAGTTTGATAGTAACAGTTTTCCTGCTTTCCTTAATTAATTCCTTTAGATTGGTTTTTTGAGACTAATTCTCTCTGAGATCTTTTGCAAGGATAGCCTTTATGCCAGCGGACTGAAATGTGGTTGTTTTAAGCTGCTGCTGGATTTTTGGTTTAGGCCAGACTTCTGTCTTTTAAAGCATATTTAGATGAAAGTCACCTTACACTTACCTCTTTCTTATGCTTTCTACCTTTCACTACCTTTTTGTAGCAGTGGTTGCTATCAAGATTTCAGATTGCAACACCTTGTTCTGAGACCATTTCCAGTAGCTCTTTTTGGTCTAAATAACATTCATTGTGAGACAAATATTCATTTATATGTCAAACATTAAATGTATATATATTTATATCAATTCATAAAAATAAAAATATTAGAGACAAGTGTCAAATATTTAATTTGTATTACAGCAATGAATACATTTTTTTAGAAATCCTAATTTTGCATTTGAGATGTAGGATGTAGTTAAGATTAAAGGTCCGCATTCATTTTCCACAAACTTACTGACACTGCAAATCAGTGCAATTTGTTGCTGATATTCACATACAACTGTGCACTGCTCACATAGTAGTACAAAAATAGGTATGTAAGGAGACAATTAGAAGAGGGTGGCCTGGATTCACTTTTTCTCTCCGTGAAGTCCTTGGAAGCTCATAAAAATTGCACCAGTGCCTTGAGTTTAAATGTATGCAAAGCTTGACCCACTGTGGTGAATTACCAGCATTCCTTTGAATATATTAGTTCTTCATAAGTGAGTTCAGTGGTGATATACCAGGGGAAGATGGGGAATGGCTGCTCAGCCACAAGGCCACTTGAGACCTAACAGTGTGTAGGGCAGGCTGCTTCTTCTTGTCCTCTTCCTCCTAGTAAATGTGCTTTGAATTTGTCTAGACTGATTTCAGCATGCTCGAATGAACATGCCCGAGGTTGTGAAAGCATTTGTATTTGTGCATAGAAGTCCTACAGAATTCAGTAAGATCCCAGTGTTGTCTCTGACTCTTATCTCATATAGAGAGGGGTTCACCCTCTCATTTATATCTTTCTCAGCCTTCCCATATCTGCTTACATCTCCCTTTGTATCTGAATTCAGAAAGGAGAGAGAACAGGCATAACATCATCTCCCCTGTGGTGCTTGCAAATTTATGCCTCTCTGATAAATTGCAGTTGTTAGGGAGAATGATCAGGGAATGGAGCAGATCTTCTGGAGACACTCCCTCCCACACCAAGAGAGGGACAAAGAAATCCTTTCTTTTATCTGATAAGAAAAAATAGAGGCATTACCAAGTGAAATTAATTTAGTGAAATGATGAGACTGCAATAACGATATCCTGGCATTACTTTGCAGTTTATCCATCACAGTGCAACATCTCTGCATGATAACTGAGCAGCGGTGACATAAAATCAACAAATGCTGTGAGGTAGTAAAAGGATGTTTTAATGTAATTATGTAGTGATACCATCTCTGTCCATACAAATGGTCCCTCTTCCAGCAGCTATGGCAAGCTTAAAAAATCAGGCAGTACATTTGAATTAGAAGAGATAAACAAAATCAATCAATGTATGTATTATAGCTGTACATTTACTACAGTTGGCAACTAGTTTTACTTCTAAACAGAAAACTGTCCATGTAATAGTCTCAACATACTCAGCACCTATTGGCACCAGTTACAGTAAGTTGATTGTAGGAGTTTGCTATGGATCTCTGTGGAGTAATGTAAATGAGTAATGTTGTCATTACAATATACATTCCTATATAGATTTTAATTGCTACGTGGGTTCTCTTTTTCTCTTTTTTTTTTTTTTTTTTCTGAGTGGAACTGTATTGACACAGTATTTTCTCTACATAAAATCCACAGTGTCTGCAATAACAATAGCCCAGTGGATTGCACTTCAAATATGATTATAGACAATTCATTTCTCCAGACCAGTAGAACATAAAAATTTACAAGTCAGAACTGTTGTGCCCTTTTCCCTTGAATTTGCTGTGCACTTTGATACCATTTCTTGAAATATATCAGCAACTGTAAAACTGTTTCTATGACACCAAAAGAGTATTTTAGTGAAAATTTATATGAAGAATAAAATTCAAGCACTGAACAGTGAAATGTAAAAAGTAACCAAGATGATGAATGTTCTTTCCAGCCTATACAATTCAAGTCTATTCAATAAATGCTTAGGATGAACTCAGTCACTCTACCTCCACTTTCTTGTCCTGCCTTGAAGTCTGTGCTAAGCATCTACTTACACCAGCACACAACTGTGTGTGTTAAACAAGTGTGGGTCACAGTCACACCCATACATCTCCTGTAGCCCTGAGCTCATGTCCAGTCCCCCTCCCAGTTCTGGAGCTAAACCAGCTCTCCTTGCTGCTAGTTTGTTGACTGTTTTGGGAGTCAAAGTAGAGCATGAATAATTGTAACGAAGTTTGATGCTGAATAGTAAGTCCTTTCAAACCTCCAGGGATAAATAAAGGGATAAAGGAAATATCTGTTTCAAAGACAGAGAACGGTAGCTTTAGCTTCCCTGAAGTCAGAACAAGCAACTACTTGAACCAAGAATAGAAGCCTGGGGTTCACGACTCCAATGCTGAGTCTAAATTATGCCTAAGTAATACGAGCTTGTGGGAGTCATTAATCACTTGCTTTTCTTTCCCTCCACTTTAGAACCCTAGGATATCTGAAAATAAAATAAAAGTTATATTCAGAAGGATAATAGATTAAATTGGAGTCACATGACAATTAAAGAACCGCAAATAAGATTTTGTGTTGCAACAGTGTTTAATGAACTATGAAAAATCAGGGAAGTATGGAGAGATAGCTGAAAGGAGACAGTAATTTTGGGGGCGTAGTAGTAAGGAAAGCACATAGCAAAGTGAATTTTATAAACCATCTAAGTGAAAACTATTGTTGAAGAAGTAATTTTTAGGAATAATGGCCTTGTGTTGGTCATTGTTGTCATGGTTGGTTCAATTTTGAAAACTTGTTCATGCCCAGCAGATTTGTCAGGATTGCCATGTGCATTCCACCTTTATCTTGCAGGTGTTTCCTGCATTTTTTCCTACATTTTCTTTGCTCTTGCTCATCTTTGAATTTTGTGAGATGAGCAACCATGTAAAAATGGTTGATTTTATGTCTGAAGAGAAATAGACAGTCACTGGCTAGCTGCCTTTTCATTATAATTTATGTGAATCTGAGTTTACACTGGGTGTAATCACTGATGAATATTCATGCAATCTAGTATCTTTGAGGAATTGTTATCCTGTTTAATCATGTTCTAAAGCTTGTGATCCTCTTTCCTGTTGATGATGCTTCTTACCATATTTCCTGTTCTGAAGAGACTGAGCCACTCAAAGATGCTGAGCTTAGGTGGTGATTTGGGACATAGTGCAGAAGTGGGATGTGTTTTCATCTTTTTTGAGAGCTGAGGCCAATAAGATGCCTGGCATTGTCTCTGGGAAGCTGATAAGATCAAATACTCCCTGATGTTGGGAAAGCAAAATAAGCAATATATCATGGTTTTTCTCTGCTATTAGAGGGCAAGTCTCATTCACTTTCAAGGCAATGTCACCTTCAGCAGCCACTTTCCTTGTCACTCAGGTTGCTCCCTAAAGCAAGAGTCCAGCCATTCTCCAATTTCAAGAATTAATCTTTTGTGTAGGGGGAATTTAGCAAGCAGTACAGAAAGAGCTTGCACCAAATTGTGTCTGGCTTAGCCTCCTCGTGCTGAATACACAAAAGGACCTCTGTGCCCCTTCCCTCCAATTGCTAATGAAGCTAATTGCAGTCTCTGGTTGCAGCTTCTGGGGGTTTCTACAACTCTTTGTGCACACAGTGGTGCTAAGACAGGCAAACCAGAGATGGGGTTTTCATTTTACAGACCTGAACAAGATGATGAAATATTTCTACTTCGATATAGACTATCTGTACTATGGAAACACTGGCACCTGTTGCACTTTTTAGGACAAAATATAGTATATACTAATAAAGTAAATGTATTTTCTATTCTATTATATTAATATTTTCCATAATATTATAGATAACCAGAAGCAAGCATATCACTATAAGAATTTTCAGCTTTTTTCATGTCTTCTGAATTAATATTTTTTTCTTGTTCTTACGGGGGTTCTGTAGGATTTGTGTTCTATGGGATTTTTTTCTGTCAGCTTCTTAGAGGTCTCAGACCTAGAAAATGGCTCTTATATGGGCAATTAAAGATTGCTTGAAGACATTTGTTTTTTCTCTCCCTGGGAATATTGCAAGCATAGGTATAGAAATATAGTCCTAACTTCACCTAATTGACCTCTACAACTCAGTATCTTGAGGGAAAAAATTCCTGATTCCACCTTGGTTGTATTGTGATGGTTTCCTTGTGCAGTCTTCATTCCTGTGGGCTCACTGGTTACACGTAGGCACTTTTTTCTGCACATATATCAAAACACTTGTTTTTTCTGCTATGAGATATACCATTGATGTGTACAGACAAAAACAATTCTCCTTCAATTCGTACTTCCAAGAGCAGCTGTGCACAGCTGTGTATTGCAGAAATATTTCTTAAAACTTAAAACTGCTGATCACTTTGAAATCAGTCAGTCTTTTTGTGTAGATGTTTAATCAATGACTATTTGGAGAAGGATTAGTGCAGTGTATCTATTCCCCAGGCTCTCTACAGTGTCCAGACATGGTATTTTTCCTGTCCCAGGAGCAGTGTGAGGGTGGTGTGGGATGGCATGGCAGTGCTGCAGGGCGTGGAACAGGAGGGGGCATGTACATCCAGCTCCAGCCTTCCTTCGGGTACGTTCCATTCCCTTGGTAAACGAAATAAGTTCTTCCACTTGGGCTTCTGTTATTTTGAGTTTTGGTTGGTTAAAACTGGAGTTTCTAGTGGGCCATAAATACACTTTATATAATGATTTCCCTTTCAGACTCCTTAAAGGAACTAGAGTAGATTTTTCTCAGAAAAAAACCTCCAACCCTCATGCTTTCCTAAATTAGTAAAAAATAAGAAAACTTAACACATTTTTTAAGCAGCAATATTTTTGAGGGTTAAGAAAATGTTATTGCCATCGCAATTAACACATGTATTCATCTGTTATCTCCATTTTATTTTTTAGGATTATTTTTGCTTCAAAACTATCTATTAAAGGAGTCTGGAAAGGTTGATGACAGTGATGTATATAGCATGTTTAGAAGACTAATTTTTTCCCCCTATCCTTTACAAGCCATTTGAATCTTCTGAACATATTAGAGCTAGATCCTAGCTCTTTGCCCAACTTTTTCTATTCTGCCATTAAGCTCTTGACAAGATGCCTGAGTCCATCTGTCCCAAAGTAATTTAGAAGCCACAAAGACACCTCAGTTTTCAAATGAACTAGAGAAGTAGTAGTTTTTAATGTAAGAACATGCTTCTCTGGAGTAAAAGATTGGCATTCACTTCTACTGAAAGATGTTCTGTCTGTCTTTATGTAATATGGGATGCTCATTACATTATTACTGACGTGTATAAGGAATTGAGTCTTGGGTGCTGACCAGACAAGAAAAAAAGTTGCTGTCAGTTCTATTTCAAAATCATTTTTTGTGATAAAAAAATCTATAGAATTGATGATGCCAAATATTGATCTGTTTTCCTCCTGTAGTTCCATCTGTGCCTTCTCCGATTGCATTTAATCTTTTTTTAAGCAGATAAAGAATTTGGACCAAAATTTAGCTGAATGATTAGAGATTTTATTCTTTTCCCCCTCTGCAATAATTGCCTGAGAAAGCGAATAATTAGTTCAACTGATCACAGGACACAGAGCCCGCAGTTCCTGAGTCCCTGTTCTATTGTCAGACACTTGCCTTGGGAAGTCATTTAATTTCTCTGCTTACAGTGGAGAGGTGTACTTGCTAATTTCTCAGGAGTCTAACACAGCTAATGTTAGAAGAGGATGGGGAAGATCTATCCTGTTCTGCTTATGGACATACCCTGTGGCCAGATTTGTTAGGTCCTTTTCAAGATCCTGGCCATTTCATAGCCATTTCTTAGCCTCTCACTTTCTAGCCATGATCTTCTTTGATCAGACGTTGGGGTTTTTCCTCTCTCAAGCTTAGGAAACCCTATTTCTGCTTCTTGATGTTGTGTTCTGACAGAGTTCTTCCATCTCACTATCTAGGGGAGGCTACACGTAAGTTCTCTTTTTGACCTAGGATTTTCTTTTTCTTTCCCCTTACCCTGCTTTCCCCAGGACTTTCTTCCTCCAGTTCCCTCAAAGACCTAGGATGCCTGGTCTCCACGGCTACTACTTATCTAGTCATTCCTAAGACCTCCTTCTTTCTTTCAGCTATTTCTCCGGTCTTTTTCCTCATTCCTATGAAACCAATTCTCAAGCAAGTTCTTTCCTCTATTTCAATGACCCAGCATCCCTTCACACATGCAACTCATTGGTGTTATCAAAGGACTCATTTAACTGTATGTGAATAGCTTTGGCCCAGTGACTGACAGGCAACGTGATCATTGTTCTTCAATGCACTTGTGAAGCAATAGATGCATCATAACATCACTGTGCTAAACATTATGCACCTAATTCCTTAACTAGGGCATCACAATTCACAGCATGTGCTGCTTTTCTAGTCCCAGGATGTGGACTGGAGCCAGCTTCTTTTATTATTAATAACATCATAGCTACAAACTTTTTGCATTTTCTCTGACTAAATATGTGCATAACTGGGTCTCATTTTTACAAAATCAAAGCAAGTTCCCTTCTCTTTTTGCCAAAAAAATGTATCTGTAGTCCTATAAGTAGTGGGCTTCCTTAATCCTGTCATACAATGTCTCTCAAGCTGGTCTATCTTAACTTTCATAATGTCCCATGAAATAAGGCAAACCTTCAGTAACAGTTCACAAAATACTGGTTTGCTCAATACCCCTCTTTGCCTACAGTTCGCACTTGCATTTTTCTGAGTTGTCTTTCTAGACAGAAACTTATCCACTGTGTTGTCATGGATTTCCTGTCATGTCCTGTCCAGGTACTTAAGTTGGGATCTTCACTTGCTGTGCAACATATACATGCCAGCTTGGGGGTGATGGATGCCTTCTTACCAGTGTGATCCTTTTCCTTCTTGTCTCCGTGATGGGAGAGGTCTCCAGATCCTGTAGCTGTGAAGGATGTAGTGATTCTTCATATGGAAGGGATCTACAGAGAAAGCAATGGTTTCAGGGGAAAGGTGTCCTTGTCCATCCTTCCCAATGCCGCAGCTTTCCTCACTTCACAAAGCTACATCTTTGTACCAGAAATTTCTTTGCATGCTGAGTCTCCACATCTCTTATTCAGTCATTCAGTCTCAAGCAAGTATAAAATCCCAACACCTTTGAGTCAGGCACATTGTATGAATGCTTTGCCACATCTGAACAAAGCTCTTGATAGAGGGTCTGTTACTGTTTCTCATTAAAAATTGTCCCCTTGAGAAATTTCCTTTTCTTTAAAGAACTTAAATTTTCTTTCTCCTCTCCTCTCCTCTCCTCTCCTCTCCTCTCCTCTCCTCCCCTCCTTTCCCTTTCCTTACTTCAACACATGCAAGGAATAAGTGGACATACAAGAAATAAGTGTCTTTGAAGAGCCACTGTGAAGCAAACTTTGCAAGAAAGTGAGTGCCTTAGGGTAAATTAAGTCTGGATAACAAATTTCTCAGACTCCTAGATCTTTGTTCAGAGCTACAGAGAACACTTTGAATACAGGCCTTTTCCTGGCATGCTTAGTTCTTTTACTCTTTTACAGAGAAATATTAGTACTCAGTCTTGCTGATTTTAAAAGAAAGTTTTTGATTTTTCTGTCTTACAGAAGCTATGATATCTTATGGATAAGATTGCCCCCATGTTATTAAAAACCTGCAGAGTAAAGTAATTCTCACAGTAACACAAATAACCTTTGACTACACTCTTGACTTCCGTGGCCTCTCACAAGTATAACAGAGCAAAAAGTAAATCTGCAAAATGTTAAATGTGGTTCATTTGCTGAAACATGCTTTTTCAGAGACTCCATTAATGGCTGATTCTATGTTACAGAGGAGTATGCATTCATGAATTACTATCTAAAATAAAAATCTGGACAATTAAATATATGCAGCCACTCATAAAAATCCTAGAAAGGCAAAATATTTGAAACATACATTTGTCTATCTTCTGTCAGCACAGGCTCACAGACATACAGATGCTCTACACTAGGTCTGATCCTTCCTAGAAGCAGCAGAGTTACTGTGCACAATTTAATGCCCAATTCATCCTTATCTCTTTCTGTCCAGAGGCTCCCAAACACGCTACTCTGACTGGATGCAGCTGTTCAGCAGCAGTTGCCCACGATGTACCTGAAGGGTACATTTTTATCAGGATTTTGTACATGAGGTGGCAATTTTGTTTTGCAACAGACTTTGCAAGTAGGTGCCCAGTTGTGCATTTGCACGTGCCAACTTTTGGTTTCTACCAGTGTGGTATGGCCATGGGGGAAGAGAAAAAAAGGAAGCAAATACTTAGTGCAGGTAAAAAGGATTGAATTCTCAGTAACTTCTTTCCTGAAAGGTTTCTGTGAAGAGTCTCTTTTGTAAATATTCCAGCAGCAGCTGAGTTTGAAAATAAATAATGTTCTTCTTCAGAGAACAGAGAGGGCTTTTGAGGAGTATCCCAAGGGCCAGGATGGAGAATGTCCAATCAGAATGGCATGGCATGGCAATAGAATAGAATAGAATAGAATGGACTATTTCAGTTGGAAGGGACCTGCGAGGACCATCTTGTCCAGCTGCCTGGCCAGTTCAGCACTGACCACATAAAGGCATGTTTTTGAGGGCATTGTGCGAGTTCCTTTCTAATACTTTCTAATAACACTTAGGGCATCGATCTTCTCTCTAGAAAGCCTGTTCCATTGTTTGACAATGCTCTCAGTAAAGAAATGCTTCCTTATGACTAGTCTGAACCTCCCCTGGTGCAGCTGTGAACTATTTCCACATTTTCTATCAGTGGATCCCAGGGAGCAGAGGTCAGCACCTCCCTTTCCTCTTCCTCAGGGAGCTGTGGGGAGCAATGAGACTTGTTCATATGCACTGGGGCAAGACTGAATGGAAAGGAAAATGTGTTCCAGTAAGTATGGTCTGACTTTGCTCTTCAAATTACTGACTTATTTATATGGTTTAGTTTTCTTTTGCATTAGAAAACACAGCCTTTTAAAATGACATGTTCATTTATGCCAATTTTTAGGCAGAAGAGTACTGTCAGGAAGAGATTTTCACCTCTCAAACTAAATTCCGACATCTTTAACACTTCAAACCCCCTAGATTTTTTCCTAGTTAAAGGAGAGATGAAGAAAACTCTGCATTGCTGTTTTCACCCTGGCAATAATACAAGGTTTTTCTTAAATTGTCTGTGCAGATGGCTGTCAGATTTATTGGGTCACTTACTTGCTACCATACCATCAGTTCAGGTGTCAGAACTCTTTGGGAAAGGAAAGGCGTGCACTGTTAAAAGCTGTCATGGAAGTTGCTCCGCAATGACAGTTTATGTCATGCTCAGCTGCCTGCTGCTGCTGCAGACCCCTTTTTACCACACAAATCCTGGTGCTCCTGGGGGGCAGTCTGGTGGCATTTGACTTGATGTGAGAGGTTTGGAAGTCATTGCTTCCATGGGAATGACTCTCTGTTAGGAAGCAGGATCTGGAGCATTGTAGGTTTTTCTGGAAAATCCCTGCATCTGCTGCCTGGTCACCCCGGAGGGGAAGGAGAGGAATAGAAAACAGATTAGCCTGTGTTATGACATTCAATCCTTTTATTGATTGCCTTTAAGGGATGCTTTTCATGGCACAATTAGCCAGAACTTTGGATGTAAATCCTATTTTAGATATTTTTAAGCCTGAGTTAGCAGTAAAGCACACACTTGCTGTCAGCATTAGGCCAGATTACTGAAGCACTCTCCAGCCCATCCTCTTCTGCTGATGCACCAAGTCTTCCCATGACTGATGTGCTTCTCTAGAAATGTCTTCCCTCCCAGTACAGAAAATGATCTTGAACATACATAAGCCAGTGAAACGCTCTGGGTTTGCTGTGGAAATGCTACTTTGGGACTAATTAAGTGGTCAAGATACATGTTGTGTAAACCACTAATTGCTTTGAACATGAGACTGCATTGTTGACCCTTAAGAATCCTCAGTGAGTGCCAAGACACAGCTCTGTAAGGAGAAGCAAAACGTTTCCATGAAGGGGAATGAGTGGGCTTGGAACCTCTCTCTGTGAGTAATGTCCCAAGAGTGGGACAGGCTCCCAGGCACTCAGGCAGCTGGCACACAGGATCTGTGCTGCATCCCCTGTTGCTGTATTCCAAGCTGTGGTGGGAATTAGGGAGAAAGGCCACTTTAGGCTGGTTTGGGATGGACACAGAGTCCTATACTGTGCCTTGTTTCTGGACAAAGCACTTGGATAGGTGCTATATAGTCACTGCTGATTGAACCCCACAAAACATTAACCTTATTAATATTTAATATTCATATGCAAATCGCAGTCAGCCAATTTGTTTTCTCTGCAGTTCAGCAGTTTCATAAGAGGCTTATGCTTAAGTACCTTAATTTGTCTTTCTGAGGAAGTTGAAAGTGTTAAAAGGGGCTGTAATTTGTTGTTTAGTTGTCTTTCCAGGTTTTGAAGCAATCTGTTGAATGATGGTCAGAAGAAATGAGATTATTTTCGATTTATTTCCTGCAAAAAGCAGTGGAAATTTTAATATTGAAGCAAATACAAAGCTTGCTAGTCTAAGTAGGTGGTCTCACTTCATTGACCTATTTACACACTTTTGCCCCTGGAAGACATTTTGCTCTTTCTGTAACTTTGAATTAGCTGCAGTCTATATTAATATGTTGGACTATTGTATGTTATTGTATATCTAGAGTTAGAAGTTAGCCTCTTACTAATAGCTGCTGTAATTTTTTGCTTTAAATCTGAACTCAGGCTTTTCCTCATTTGTTGTTCAAGGTTATGATGACAATTTCTCTCTCATCAGCGCTGGAGCAGATATAGTGCATGATAGCATAGGCTAAAGTGTGTAGCAAAATGATACTGTGATCAGACAAGGCAAAAAGTGTGATGATTTAAACCAGAATTTGGATAGATGATGTAAAATCTAACAACCCAAAAAAGTTGTGTGGTTTAACATACTTCTCTCTGGTTGAAAGAGTTATTTGACACACAGGACGCTTAGCTCCTCTCAATTTGCTGATGATTTCTCAAATGTGTGACATAGTGGGAAAATGGGCTGCACTTGTTTTTCAATAATTCATTGCCATTAGTACCTCAGAGCTGGTCAGAGTGTGTGTGTTATATGGTTAAAGCACTGCTGAGTACTGCTGAGAGCAGGGGAAGACCACTTATCTGTGCCAGCCAGACGTGTGAAGCTTACAGCTCTAATCGTCGCCCCTGAGCTCGAGCAGTGCTTGGAGCACTTGGTGTTAAATCTTCACCAGCACTTCCCACCTTTCTAATGACCCTCATCTGCAGTAAGGTACCTCTGCTCTTACCATGATTTCCTTGCCACCTGAACTTCACTTTGCCCCTGCTGAGCACGTATTGACTGGAACAGAACAGACGCATTTCAGAGCTACCATACCTGCTTTCATTCATTTTTAAGGGCAGTAAATGCATTGGTTAAGCAGGGGGTGCTTTTATTTGTTGGGCTGTTTGTCTTTTAACCTCTTCAAAAACACAGCAAAGCACTGCCAGGTAAGGTGCGGAGATTCTCTGCAGACAGAGATGAATTGTCCTCCTGTATAACTTCCAACTGCTTAAAAAGCTGTAGTAAAGCATCTCACTGTGCACTGGTTGTGTGCCCTCTCTTCTGAATAAAGGCAGCACAGCTTCTATGTACTGAGAATTCATACAGGGGACAGTACAGGGGAAAGTACTGTCACTGAAGTACTTGTTTCATAGGAGTTAGTAAATTAATGTCACGACTGGGATAAAAATAATTCCTTTTTACATGCTAACCCATTTCTTAGCAATTTTTGATATTTCAAGACATTATCAAGTTTCTAGTTTATGCCCTGTTATTACCTATAACTTTTCCCTCATCTTTTAAGGCATGATGTTATTTTTTAGGATTATACTTGGACTCCCTTGACATATTGTCTGTCCCAGTTCAAATTCAACCTGACATCCCAAATGCAATGAGGTTAGTGGTTTCATTGTAGCCTCAAGTGCACAGTAGTATGCTGCTGCACATATAATTCTGCTAAATTTGGACTGTAAGGGGGCCCTAGCACTGAGTTACTATGGAAACAGAATTCTTCTTTTCTTTAGAAAGAAATTCCCCCTAGGTTTAAGTGTGAAAAAATTCCCAATATTAGTGCCCTGCAATGGTTCCTTTCATTATCCTTTTGTGTCTACACTTTCTTAATAAGAGTTTAAAGTTGACTTTTTTTCATTTGTCCACTTAATATTTAATTTGGTCACTGAGTTGTCATGGTATTTTATCTGAAGAAAAAACCAGTTTTCTTCTTCCCCCAAAGCTGTTTGGATAGCTATATATGTATGAGTGCTAAGGATTCATGAAGGACTTGGCACCATCGCCGTGCTGAGCAGAGCACAGGCAATACTTCCTCATCAGTACAATATGTAGGCATAGGAGGACTCTCTTTCTAGAATGTTATTTCATAAGGGCTGAAATGCCTCTGCTCATGACATTCATCATCTCACCCAGGTCTTTAGAGGAAAGATTTTAAAACAGAACCCAGTTAAAAGACTTGCAAGATAGGAAACTGTAGTGTTTCCCTTCCCTGGAAGTCTTCAAGGCCAGGTTGGATGGGGCCCTGAGTAACCTGATCAAGTGGGTGACATCCCTGCTGATGGCAGACAATCTTTAAGGTGCCTTCCAACTTAACCATTCTATGATTCTGGGATTCTGTGCTTCTGTGATTCTGTGATTTGATGAATAGAGAACTGTGTCTTATGTGAATTGCACGTACTTGGACAGGACAGTGCTTTTTCCTGAGACTATATTTACTAGAAATATTTTTCGAGCAGGTTTATGAGGGACTGTGGGAAAATCCCATGGCAAGGAAGCTCAGCTAAGCATGAATGGAAGGTGCCATGGTACAGAAAGGTACTAGGAGGTAAAATGGGCTGTGTGTAGAGGAAGGAACTGTTAAGGGCATGTAGCATGCGGGAGCAGTGGTGAGAAGGGAAGGGACCATGGGAGCAGGACTTGAGAAGAGAGGGGAATTAGTAGTCTTTTGAAGGAGAAGCTCTGAAACTTGATTTAATGTGAGGAATAGCAGTACTTGGAACTGTAATTATATTTGTAAATATGCAGTTCTACAATGGATAGACTCAACAACTGAGAATTGTTCTTCCTTTGCTCTTTTAAAATTGTTACTCTTTTGAACATAACTTTGTATTCTAGTATAGATACTTAAATTTTCCCATGGTCTTTCAAGTTCATCTCTTCTCCTTATAAAGCTCACTAAAGATGAATATGTTTTTAAAAAGCTGTTTTGTTTAAGTCATGAAAAAGTGCTGAAGAGAAGTATTGAAACTCTTTTCATATAGTCCAGCCAGTGTTCAACCACAACTTGTCACTCTTGTCTTGAGAGCCAGGTTTGTAAGACCATTCAAAGAAAAAGAAAGTGAGATAGTTACACTATGTGAACAATTTCTGCTCCTTCCAGTAAATACAAAGCAAGTTTAACATTCTTGTATAATATTTATGTAAGGGATATGTGGCACAGAACAACAATACTTCCTTGGAAGAAGATTTGCATCCACATTTTAAGTTTAATTAATTTAGATGATCTTCCTTTTACATATAATATGAGGCTGTAGATCTTATGGCCAGATTCTGTGTGCTGCTGAGGGGATTTGCATTGCCCTGAGGTTTCCAGAAGAGTGTTATCATTGCCGAGCATCCTGGGGACAGACAGACATAAAGGCAGCTCTACCTGCAGCCCAGGAAGTTGCCTTGGGAGTAGATTCCTGTTTGTAGCAGGTCTGTTACGAGGCATGAGAGAAGCACGTTCTGTTAGAGCAAGGTCCCCTTCTTTTGTGCCTACTCTAATGTATTGTAAAATACCGGTAGTGAGAACCACAGTAAGCACTCCAGTCTCTTAATGCTTGTCCAAGGCTGAATTCCTAGGCACTACTGCTCACACATGTTGTCTGTGTCATGGGAAAACAGCAGAGGATTGCAGCCTCATGCAGAGGATTTCAATTACTTAAGCAAATCCTGTGTCCAGCTAAGGCATCAGTCCTTACCCTTTTTGAGGACTCTGTCTGTTAACTGGTTTCTCCAAGTAGAGATTGACTACCATTGCCTCTTCCAGATTTGGCAAAGAAATGTGTTGTGAAACTCAACTGTTCCACCCTGCCCCAGGACTTGTTGCACAGCTGAATGCACGTAGAGACATTTGGAGAGGTTTTCAAAGGTGCAATTGGTAGATAGGTTTTTAACTTTTCATTTACTAATGCTAGTGAAAGACGCCTTCTTGTGCTGTTGAGTTGAATAGGTTTGAACTGGTTTGAATAACAGCAACTGTCTCCATCTCTATCTGGGAGCCTTCTCAGCAAACCCCGGCTGGCCCCGGCCGGCACACAGCGGGAGGGCAACCCCCAAAGCGGACCAACAGCGGGGGGACACTCTCTCATGCCCAGGGGTGCTGGTGGCTGTTAGGCTATTTGCCTTTGCAGCAGAGAGACTTCTGGAGACAGCGGTAGAAGATAAAAGGCTGACTCTCAGCAGGAGGCCAAACCAAGGTTTATTCAGAGCCCCAGAGGGACCCTGGTTGCCTCGGGGGGGGGGGGCCTCTAGCTCAGAGCCCCGGGGGAAATGTGGAGGCTACATTTAAAGATGGGAGGGAACGGAAGGTCTATACAGTGCTTGACCAATAAAGATCGCCCAGGCATCAGGCCACGGGGAATGGACATTTGAGATAACATACAGGACAGTAGTTGAGGGGCTGACCTTTAGCCCCTAGCAAATCACCCAATGACTTTGTCCGAAAGTTCTGGATATAGGGGATGGGATACCAAGTGATTGAAAAGGAGACTAGGGAGGGGGGTTTGGGGATGATCTCAGCAAAAGGAAATGCCTATATAGGCAAAAGGGAAGGGGCACACTCTGGGATAAATGTTTGGGAACAATAAGGGAATATAAAATCATGTGATTACCAAGTATTACAAAATATAAATGCACAATACTACAAGCAACAATGTCTAGGACTTTGCTATCTTTCTGACTCCACCTGGAAAATAGCTTTAAACAACAGTTTAGAAGTTTAGAAGAATAGTTTAATAGTTTAGAAGAGAATAAACCTATCAAGTGACATGCAGGCAGCTACTGTTCCCTGGCAGTATTGCTGTCACTCCTTTTCTCTTAATGATCAAAGGCAGAGAACTCTGAATTGGGAAGGCTGTTCAGTAACCCTGGAGAAAATGATAGATTTAAGAAATTTAATTGCTGTTAAAAAATGAAGGTGGTTGTGCTTAAATGGTACACTACAGATAACAGTCTCTCTCTGTGGAAGGTCTTAGTTTCATTCTGAAAAAAGGTCAGAAGTATGTTACGGGTTCCCGTGTTGCCAGTTTATAAAAAAATTGCAAAGGAATAAAAGCTTTTATAATCTGATTTAATGTCTTGTGAATTTGCCATTCTAGACATGCTGTCTGAATCCTCCTAACCAAATTTTTATTACCCAGAAGTTAAAAAAACACTGCAGACATAGATTTGGGGCGGGGGATGGGGTTTTTTTATGCAGTGACACTGCTATGGCTGTTTGAAATACCATGTATACTAAATTGACTTTTGAAATGAATTTCAGGGATATTAACTTCCAATAAGTGCATAATTTAATTTTGATTCAAAAGAATATTGATGTCACCAGAAAGTACCTACCAGAAGGGTTATAGCACAATTCTTTTATGCTGCATGAAGCTTAGCAAAGTGGTTAGAGGGAATCAGTTGGGTGCTCACACATTTCAATACTTAGTAATTTGCTAAACTTTGAGATACTAGCATTAGTAGGAATCCAAGTACTTTGTCTACTATGACTGCTTTCTAATACATTTTTGACAATCCTTGGTATGATGAAGAATCAGAGCTTAGCCCGAAAAATTTTGTGAAACAGAAATCCTTATCCAAAGGGTGTAGATACACCATGAGCAAGAACAGTGCATGAGTAAGAAATACTGCCAGGCAGAATTCACTCAAAACCAGTCTAAAATCTTCATTTGGGATCCATTTCTATTCCTCTCACTGAAAGAAATAGAACTCTCTACTAAATGCTAGAAGACCATTGTTACTTCAGCAATATACACTTCTTTGCATGACCAGTTGTTGAGCTGAGCAGATAATCAAAAGAAATTTGCCCTATAAAAACAGTGTGAGTCACAGCACATGGAGCAGACAGTGACAACTAGACCAACTAGCCAGGCTCCCTGGAAATCTGTAAGAACTTTTCTTACTTTCTTAAAGCCAAATAATGAGTAAGTTGGTCGCAGTTGCAGGAGGTCTGTGTGAAAAGAAAATGCTCTTGAACCCAATGCCCAATGATTATTTGCATTAATTACTGAGCCCAGTCCAGTGCCTCCTCCATATAATCATTCTTCTTGTCTCCACTAAGTATGCTTTACACATGTTTTCCATTTATCTGGCAGCAGTTCTTGTTGCTTTGTAAATATCAAGATTTGGACTAGACATCCTGAAATCAAGTGTTACATGCCTAAAACCCTTCAGCATAGTGAAGTGATTGGTAATACGTCACAGTATGGGCTTAATTCCCCACTGCATTGAGCCAGCTGTGCAAGCACATGTGGAAGAACTGGAAAAGGTTAGACTTTCTCAGAAACTGCCATGAGGAGGTGTCAGGGTTCAGAGAAAGGTTCAAGCTCATACTCTAAACACTCAGGACTTGCTGCTGCTTTACTCTTTAGCTAATTCAGTTCCACACTAGAATGAGCTGAAAAAAGGAAAACACACCTGTAGATTTCTCGGCTCTCACTCTCTTGTTCCTCTCCCGTGATGCTTAAACCAAGTTGTCATCCAGGGCTTTGCTGCTCATATTGCCATAGCACCTAGGGAGCTTTACACAGGCATCAGAAGAGCACAGTACAAGCACAGATCAGAAGGCTGTCACAGTGCCAAGGACCTTACAATTGAGGTGAAAAGCCTGGGAAAACAGAGAGGCAAGTGGGTAGCTGGGTAACAAAAGGAAACAAGAAACTGATGCTGGCTAGGCAGAGGAATCAGCGTACAAGGAGGCAAAACTGGGAAGTTTGGTTGTTTTTTTAAAATATAATGTGGAAATAAAAACATTTTTGAGCACTTAGAAGGAAAAAAAAAAGATCTAGTTTGCAGATGTCGAGGAAACCTTCTCCCTAGCTTTACATAGAGCATGAGAAAAGGCACAGAAGGATTATGTGGATGTTTAGCACTGGCCGTATGGAGGGAGAATCTCTGTCTGCCACTGAATTAAAGACAATGGCTGAGGACAGCACGTGGAGGGTGCTGACAGCGTTGACAAGCCTCTATTAGATGCAGCAAGGAAGTGGAAGCCCATGCTGGGAGTGTGACAAGAAGGATAATAAAGCCCAGTTGATAAACTGGAAAAAAGATCTTATGACAGCATTTAGAATGGATTTGAACAGGACAAGTTAGGGTCTATCATGGTCAAAGAGAAAATAGTATTTACAGAGATGATGAAAAATGACCATCAGTATTGATGGCTAGCACAGACTTCACCATGGAGACATTGCACATGGAAAGTTTAACAAGACAAGGGCAGGGAAGAAAAAGAGATTTAAGACAGAATGAAGGTTTTCTAAGGCACTCAAAAATCAGTAGCATATTCAAGAGCAGCATTTAGGAGTGCTGAATTCCAGCACAGAGCTCTGCTTGCTGGATCATCCATTGCTCAGGCAACAGCTTATTTTTGTAGCTTTGTGAACTTAGTGTGAACTTTGCATGTTTTTACAATACCATAATTTGCAGGGCTCCAGACTGAGAGCAGATGAGTCACATTGTTTAGGCAGAGAGGAATGTGCCACAGAGCCACTTCTGTAGCGCAGAAAATCTCCTTTCCCTGAGGACGAAATCCTCTCTCCTCCCACAAAGCAGCTAGCACGTTTCAGAGCTCCACATCGACTGGCAAGTACATGGCTTATTTTGGCATTTAATTTCAGCATGACTGCTTATAGATAATAAAAAACATTAAAGCTGTCAATATTTTTGAATGACAAAGACAGAACTGAAACCGTTACTCTCGCTTTCAAGTGACAAACATAATTTGTATTATGTGTTGAGTGTAAGTTACTGCACTGCAAGGAGAAACCTTTCCAGTTTGCTTTAGCCATATGCCCGTGCACACACAGTCTGTGTCTCTAAATGTGTCTTTGCAGCACCAGGAGGCCCTAATCCTCAAACAGGATTCTTACACACTCATGATTTTGAAGTGATATTTTGAAAAGTAATAGAAGAGGATGACAATTTTGAGAGCCGCTCTAAGCCTCAGTACAGCACAGAAATTCAAGCTGGTGCATTCCTTTCATCTTTTCACATTGCTTCCCTACAGTATTCTCCTTTTAAAGAGAAGCTGGAATTTTCCAAGGAATTCAGCTTTGAAAAATAGGTTTATCTTTGTGTGAGCAGGGGCAGGTCAGTCTCAAAAGCAGAGTTGATGGTTCTGTGTGCAATTTCACTCCATCCTTTCTGTCTGGTCAGCTTTTACCCTCCACATCACACACTGCCCACACCTTCCCATCTTCAAACCATGCATGGTTTGAAGCACCAAGCAGAACAGATCTGTCATCGTCAGAAACCTAGTCGCTATGCTCAGCATCTTTCCAAAAGTTCTCATGCTGTTGTAAAGCATGTGAAACAGCTTCAGTGCTGCAAATTCAATTTCAGAAGATGAAAAAAAGGAGCAGCATTTCCCTTGTCAGGTAGGGGAAATTGTGGTTAGAGAGGAATACTTTAAGTAGAGACACAGGTCAACAAGGAACACTAAAAAATGTAAAATATACCTACATCTCTAAAAGGCTTTCTGCCCACCTCTGTTTGCACCATTCCTACAATTTTTTCCCATCATGAAGCTCCAGGAAGGGATTAAGCCAAAGTATGATCAGTAGCCAGTTTGTACCACTTGGTTTTCAGGAGCAGTCCCTGTCTTGCTTTAATTTCTCACTATGGCCATTAACACAGCATCTGTATCATTATTTAGATAAATCCATCCTTTTATGTTTGATTTCTTGCTCCCAGTCCTCCAGTGAGATGAAGTGTTCATTCTGCTATTACAGTAGGAAATCTAATTGCTCAACTGAATGATTCATTGTCAGATAATGCCTTTTCCCCCCCCAACTTTTTCTTTCACTGCAAGTTTCCAATTTGAAACTTGTTTGAAGAGAGATTAAAACCATTGTATTCTGACTCTTTTATGAGGTCTTGCCAGCAGCATTAGTATTGCTCTATTCTCTAGAACTGTCTTACTGAGTGTTTTATAGGACTGGGATTGCTTTCTCAAGGTTTCATGTTGGAGGTTCACAGTCAGTCTATAATTGACTGATACCCCATTTCCCCTCCTCCTTCATTTTAATCAATCCCTCAGTGACTTACAGAAGACATGCTTTTATTAATCCCTAAAATCTTGTTTTCCTTTCTGAAAGATGATTTTTGAATTGTATTTTACTGTGAAAATTCAATCAAAAATCTGATTGCCATTTTAAAGTATAATGTGAATGTTGAAGCAGTATGTAGATCAAGTAGCATTGCTTTAACAACAGTCTGATCTGTGAAGGACCAGAAAAGCCCTGGAAGGATCACTGATTTATTAAGAAAAAAAAATGTATAGGAAAAACCAGCAAATCCCAATTAATTTTCTTGCTAGCTGTGCTAGTTTATACTTTGCTGAACTGTTATTAAGAAAGGAAGAACATGTTACCAAAGCCCTGGAATAAAGTAATTTAAACATTTTTTAGATATCTGCTGGGAATCACACCTGCACTTTGCCTTCTCAGGAGTAGCACAAACGCTGACTATCAGTGTGTTCCTCAGATGGCTGAAATCACTTCTCAGGACATGTTAGCATTGCAGTGATCTCTCACTGTGACTTGTTGCTGTGTTGTTAGCAGCTCTATCCTTCTGCCAGCAAGGGTTCTGCTGATGAGGGTTTATGTAGGTTTGCGTCTTTTGCGTGACACATCCCAGGGATGTACAGAGCATCTGGATAACTCAGGAACAGGTTGAATGTTAGTAATTCCCATGGGCAAATCTTAGAGGATTAAGTGCTGAGTAAACCTGAGAGGGCAGAAGTTCAGTGGAGTGATAGAACAGGAAAAATGGTTCTTCCAGCAGATAATAGCACTTGTGGATACAAATGCATTAGGAGAAACAAGCACTTGACAAAATGTCTATTTGCGATGAAAGCCAATTTTTGTCTATTTGCAATGTTTGTCTAAGTTTCTCAAAAGCAATTTAATTTTCAGAGATTCATGAAAAGCAACGGAATGCACTCTGTATATCTATATATCTGCTTAGCAGTAAAGAATAAGAAGCAACACGTAAGACTAAGAAGCAGGGGTCTATATGGGTGATGGATTGGCCTCAAAGAGTTACAGTATATGGACTTATATCAAGCTGGTGATCAGTCACCAGTGGGGTTCCCCTGGGCTCAATTCTAAGGCCAGTGCTCTTTAATTTTTCCATAAATTACCTGAATGTGGGAGTTGAATGTGCATTAAGTAAATTTGCCATTGACATGAAACTAGGAGAAACTTAGGAGAAGCTTCTGCCTTGAAGGTAGAAAGGTCTTACAGAGAGATCTGGATATACCAGAGAACTGGGCAATCCCCACACATTTGAAGTGAAGAGCAGCCCTATAGAAAGACGTCTGGGGGCTTGGGTTGGTGGCAAGTTGAAAGAATCAAGTATACCCTGGCAGCCAAAAGGACCAACTCTGCCCTGGGGGGCATCAGGCCCAGCATGGCCAGCTGGGCAAGAGAGGGAATTGTTCCACTCTGCTCTGCACTGAGGCAGCCTCACCTTGAGTGCCGGGGGCAGTTTTGGGAACCACAACATAAGAAAGATATAAAACTACTGGAGAGTGCCCTGAGGAGAGTGACCAAGGTGATGAAGCATCATGAGAGCAAGACACATAAGGAGCAGCTGAGGTCATGGTTGGTTCAGCTTCGAGAATGCTAAGGGGTGACCTCATTGCAGAGTACAACACCCGTAAGGGTGGCAACAGAGAGAGGAGGAGGTGCTGGTCTTCTCTCTCAGTAGGACCAGCAATAGGACGTGAGGAAAAGGAAAAAATCTGCATCAGGGTCCAGACTGGATAAAAGGAAAAGTTTCTTCACCCAGTGGTTCGTCAGTCAGTGGAACAGGCTTCCCTGTGAAGTGGTCATACCATACCTGGCTGATGCTCTTAGTCACAGATTAACTTTTAGGTAGTCCTGCAAGGGGTGGGATTGATCCTGATGGGTCCCTTCCAACTTAAGATATTCAATGAATTTTCATAAGGTAGGAGAGTGAATAAGGAAAATTACAGGTACTAAACAGTTTGCTTTTCATCAGAAATGTTGTCAGTAAGAAACTCAGGATCTCTTGGCAGTTGTGTTTGTCTGATGCTAACCATGCTGTTGACAAAAAAATATATATATATATACACATTATGGTTCCTTCTCTATGCCATCATATTGTCATGAAAACCCTACACATCAATGGAAAGATAGCCCTGACCTTGGTTTATAACAGTGACCACCATCATCTTATTTGTGTTCCTGTAGTACCTGATTTTATCTGGTTCTATAGGACAGAGAGGACCATGGGCTCTCCAGTGCTTGGGGTATGGGGTTAGCTCCAGAATGCAGGATTTAGCAGGTGCTACCTGCTTGTTTTGTCTTGACCAAATTACTTGGCTTCTTCGTGCTTCCCCACCTGTGAAACAGAAACATCAGCAGCTCCCAGCCTTACAAAGCATGGTGAGGATCAATATTTTCACGCATTATGCTAGTGGGATCAAAATGGTTCTGTTTCATAGGTGTGAGCCCAGGGACAGCTTGGATTTTTTGTTACCACTGCACAGTCAACAATTCTGCCAGATTATTCAAAGTTTTCTTTGTAATTAACCATTGGTACAGTTATAACCTTCTATTGCTGACTTAAAGTGATTCTTTAGCTTTAAGCTCAAGGAATTTGCTGTGAATTTTTATTTCCTGGTTTGGTTTTTAAAACAGATAGTATGAGGAAAACAGTACTTTTTCCTTTGCCTTTAAACTGTCAAAGCCTAAGATGAAAATTCCTAAGAAATGGGGAAACTGGGATCCTCCAAAGCCAGCCCCTGTTTCAGGCTACAGCTACATTTCAATATTACATTGCAACACTGTTCTAAAATGCAGTACAAGATAGTGCCAAATACTAATTTACCTGTGAAACTAAAATGTAAAAAAGCAATTTGCTGTTAATAATTTTATCTTTTTGAGGTAAAAGATTGTAGGCAGAAGAGAAGTCAGAGAATAAATGCCAGATTAACTGTAAACTAATATTAATACAGTTCACTGACTATTTAGAATTATTTTGGGTTTTCAATATTTCTCAAATCCAATTGTTTCTTTAGATGAGAGAAAGTGTTTAACCAAGGATATTGAACAAACTCTTTGCTTGATAAGATCAGGACACGTCTATATTTGAATTTTGAACATGGTAATGTGTGTTACAATTTAGTTTTGTAAGCTGGATCTTATCTATTAAAATAAACACATTAATAAAATGTGGCAAGAAGGGTATGAATATATGAATATAAAGCCTTGATAGACATTTTTCTATTGCAAGCTGTTTATTTCTGGAGATCAAGTCTTCAAGAAGATTAAACAATGCTGAAGTGATAATTAAGCTAAAAACTAATAGGCACAGGCTTAAGAAGATGATGATGCAATAAAGGAATAATAGCAATTCTGTAAAGCAGCAACCAGACAGATTGCCCTTGGGCCTTGTGTGGATGTGCAGCATCATAGGGAGCCTGCTCTCCTCTTGGTGCTGATTTCCAGGTCTGAAGCATCCACTCCACACAGGTAATTCAAGGTGACCCTATCACACCTCTGTATGGGAAGGGGCAAGCAGGGAGCCCCTGGCTCCCCAGGATATTGACCTCTGGTCCTGCTGCTGCAGGTCTGTGCAACCAACACAGGCTTGTGAAGAAATTCTTGGTCTGGTCCCTGGGAAATAGTGGCTGCAGGGAATGGAGGCCGTGCCAAAGGGTTCTTCAGAGCCTATGTTTGTGCTGCAGGGACACCTGGTCTTTGCATAACAGTTTTCTGCTCTTACTTGGAAGCACAATATTTTGTTGTGTTACTTGTGAAGCTTTATAGCAGCCTGTCTTCATGCCTATCAGACAGTGCATCGGGAGCCCTTGGCAGTGACTTTGCTCCTTGGGACATCAGTGAATTTCTTTCCTCATTCTTCCAGAGTCAGAGCAAGAGCTAGCTAGCCCTTGTCACTTTTTTTTTTTCCTTCCCTCCAGAAGTTCTTTATAAAACATCCAAAACAGCCTGAAAAATTCAATGTAGATTCAAAGATGTACCTACTGCTTTTTTTTTCACCTGTGCTTATCAAAAGCTAGATGGGAAAACAGCAAAACATATTTTTTTCCTATAATTGTGTTAACTTTGCCCATTAGGAGTTATGTATCATTGCTTTCACTGTACTTAGTTTGCAGTCCAGATCACAAGCAATCAAAATCATACATTTACCCTTAGAATCAAAACAAGAGCCTTTTGAAACATTAGACTTTTAGATTATTCCATTTGCATGCTAGTTAAGGGTTGTTAGGATACTTTCATGTCACATTTTCAAGCTTTTCCCTTTAATCAGAAACTCTAGAAGATATGTCCTTTGTTGGCTGAAAGCCTAAATGCCTTCAAAAATCAGGCATTTCCAGGAGCTATCTTTAACAAAAGCATCACATGTTACTAAAGCCATGTAATATTACAGGTATCAGAAATTGCTATGCAGCATTAGCTTGTTAGAGAGCTTGGGGTGATCACTGCAAAACTGAGCCAGTCCTGGGTCTGTGTTATTCAGAGCATGACAAACAGATCAGAAGAGCAGCTAGTATGGAATTCCTTAAATCCACATAGTAAGTGTCTCAATGATTTTGCTCAGGCATAGGCTTTGGACCAAATATCTCTACTTTCTACATAGTTTAAAGGCTGTGAGCCTAAGTGGATATGGGTGGATAAGGAGCAGAAAGGAAGGGAAGTGGGTAGTGACACATGCCAAAAAGGTCTGGGAAGCATGCAAAGTCATGCAATTTTGAAAGAGATTTCAATCTGTGTGCTCAATGAATAAGTCAAAACACCTTCTCTGTGAGAATTCAGTAACTCAGGAGACAGTTGCCTTTCCCTGGAACTTGCTCACTGACTTCATGTGACAGATATAGGACTTTCCTGCAATAATTAATGAGTACCATATGTTGCCCTGGTTATTTTGCTAATTGATTTTACGGTACAAATATATTGTGTTGTCCAGGTACAAATGGGAAAATAATAAGTTGAAATGGTTCACTCATACCCCTCCAGAGCAGGTAGGAGTCCTCAGGGGGCTTTTGGTTGGGGTTGGTGGGACTCTAGAGATCCTCCAAAACCAAGATGATTTGAAATAGTTGATTCAGCAAACAAAGAGGGAGAAAGAAGTGATGTGGGATTTTAAGAGACTGTTTACTGGTGAAGGAAACTCCACCAGGCAAACAAAAGGAGTAGGCTTGGTAGCTGCCTGAGGAAGATAGTCTTGTCTAGGTCACCACTGTCGGAATGCATAACTGCTCAATGTACATATAATAAATCAAATCAGGATTGAAGTGGTGTATTGATCTGTTAATTGTTTTCAATTAAATGGCAAGTAGTAATTAATATGTTTTTAAGATCTCTCTCAGCAGAGAGCATTACTATACACGTAGAAACTCCTACAAATTTCTATATACCTTCCTACAGCTGTTTCTTTAAACTTATACACACACACCCCTACTCACACTCACTCATAGTCACAGAAATGCACCCACACCAAGCAGCCACCTTCCTTCTCCTGGATTTTTGCCTTTTACACAGGCTGTTTATTGTCACCCACACACACCTCACTGTGGGTGACACATGGTGGTCTTACAGATAGGCAGGAAACTCAGTAAGAGAAATGTTTGTGTCGACTCACAAAAGTCTTTTTAAAGACTTTTCATCTAGCTAAAAATGTAAGTATGTACATACATAAGCTGGTATTATGAATTATTTTGTTATCATTCGAGATATATAAATATTTATGTGTGTATATGTATGTATACACAAACATAGAAAGGACTCTAGCAACTGTAAATTCCATTTGCTTCAAACTTCTGAAGGGAAAAACATGAAGTGAGATAAACCAGTTGGATCAGGAGAGGGAAATAAGCAGATATAGAAGTTATTAACCTCAAGTTACAGTTTAAGAGGCCAAGACCTGATGTGAGAATACTCAGAGATACCAAAAAGGAGGACAGAGATATAAATAATCCTGCAACCACAGCATAATGAATCTTCCTAACATATAGCAGGATATAAAGGCCTCCTACCATGAAGCTTGATGTATATGCACACACAGAATAGAATCATAGATTTGTTAAGGCTGAAAAGGACCTTTAAGATCATTGAGTCCAACCATCAATCCAACTCTGTCAGGCCCACCACTAAGCCACATCTCTAAGTACCATGTCTACACATTTTACGTTTTTTTTAATGGAAACAACGATCTGTTCAGGCCACAGAGGTCAAGGGAGGAGCAAAGGCACAAAACTGGAAAATCAATAAGTTGTTGAATACCATTTCATGGAGTCAAAAGTGGTGATAAGGCCATTCATCCAACTAGCATCAGGTGTGTCGTGTGGATCTTCATAGATCTTGAGACAGCATAATTTGTGAGGATTGGTAAAGTGGACAACTGTTGGCAAGGAAGATAATGTGACCAACTCGCTGACACTTGGCTACTACAGTACCTACAGAAAGGGGGAATATTGTGTCCCAGTGGAAAATTCTGCAGTGCAAGTGTGTGAGTGCTCATTCCAGCTGTACTTCATTAAAAAGTTTGCCTGATTATTGCAATCACTCTGAAGATCTCTTATATGGCCGAGGTGACTCTATGATTTGCGATTTGTGGCTAAGAGGCAATTTTGAAGTTTCTAGAACAAACAGGAAGGAAATTATTCTTATTTTAGGAGTATGACTCAGCAGCAATGGATCAGCAAAACCAAAAGGCATTGATTTTTCTAGTCATCACTGAAGCAAGAGGTGAAAGTTGTAATTTATGCCCTTGTCTTTTTTCTCTTTCACAGATATTTTTTCTTATGTTGATATCTTAGCTTTGATCAAAATAGCATCTAATATCAATGTAAATAATGCAGCAGGGAAGGAAGGGTCTAAATTTTAAAATGTGCAATATTTTGATTGTACAACATTCTTTGCTTGTAAAAAGCTCTCACTTATTTGTCTAAAATTTTGATGATCTCATTGTCTTCAGCATCCCATGCTTTGTGGCCTTACTCAATAATGTCAGGATGATATAATGCCCAATTCTTTAGAATCAGCTTTAATTTTTGTTCTACCATTATATAGATAGTTTTCTTTTTGAAAGACTGCTTTCTCTGAACAATACCTAAGTATCTTTCATCCCAAAATTCAAATAATAGACATCAGAACATTGGAAAGGAATGCAAACCTGCATACCTCTGAGTATCAGCTGATCTCTGTCTTTTACATAGAGAAGATGAGAAAAAAAGCTTTCTTATGGGCATCATTACCCATAATCTGTCTCCAGCACTTTTTTTTTGTTTTTACAATAGAATCATTGGCTGGAAGGAACCTTAAAGATCATCTAGGTCTAACCCCTCTGACAAAGGCTGGGGAGCTTCTACTAGACCAGGTTGCTCAGAGCCTCATCCATTTTGGCCGTGAATGCTTCTAGATATAAGACATCCAAAATTTCTCTCCTCCTGTTCATTGCTGAAGACACACAGCAGAAAAATTAATAAAAAATTAAAATAGTCTTGTAGTTTTCAAATAAAAATTATTTTTATAATATGAAATTTTCTATTCCTAAGTTACTAATTAGTAAATCTAGGGAGAGGGTATATTAGGTAAAAGATCATTTTCAGTTATGGAACATATATAATACGACTGAACACATGTCCACTAATTGTACTAAACTGGGATTTTATTGAAGCTATACTCGATGTTTAGGGCATAGTGATAAAACATTAGGTTATTAAACTGACAAATAACTCATAGAGACAGTTTTCATAGCTGCAGTGTAGTTCCCAAACATTTTTTAAAGTTTTAATTTTTCTGTGGGTGATAGATCCTTTATTATTGCCAGGATCTTGTGAAAGCCATCTTTGCAGTGCTGGCGTGTCTCAACTGTTTTCTTTCCTGAAGCTATTATTAGGTGGTTTGCATTTGTACATTGGATATTTAGGGAATGAGAGTACTGAGCTTATCTTTAGTTTTTTAATCATCCAGACTCTTCTTTAGCGATCAGGCTGAGAACTATTGCATTATGTCATCCTGCAGCAACTGTTTAATGCTCTTTGGTGAAAGCATGGGTCTGGTTTGAGAGACCGCAATTATTAATTTATCTTCACTTCTAAAGGGATCCCTCGTGACTCTGTTTTACAACATGACCCATGATTTCTTCACATTGCTCTTCCCTGTTAAATAATCACTCTGCTGTTTTAACATTTACTACACTGTTTGGGGGAGTAGACATCTGTATTGCTCACAGCTGGGCTGGAAGCATGATCTGAAAGCATGCAACAAGGCTATCCCCAAATTTTCATTAGAAGCAAAATCAGGAAGGCAAGATCAGCAAAGTTCCATTTGCTGCTTTGTTTGGGCATTGCAAATACGTGAAATCTGTGTTTGTACGCAACACCGGTCCTATCATTTTCTGGAGAATTTGGGATTTTTTTTTCCCCCAAGAGATGAAAAAGAAATTATATTGAAGGCAATCACCTTGCAGCAGCCTTCCAGATCAGTTTCAGATGGCATTTGGATTTTCGTCTAGTGAGAAGCCCAATGTCCCTTTTCCCAAGACTCACCTAGTTTGATTGCTTTTGAATCTGCTTTCAGCAGTCACAGCCTGACTGGTTTAGCACTCAGAATGAGACTTGGCAACTCTTGCACATTACCTCTTTCTGCCTGAAATCCGTGCTAAGCTCACGATTAGCGTGGCATAGGCCATCTATGAAATTTTAAGTGCTAGTTGGCAGCAGGATGACCAAAGCTTGGCTCATGTTTCTTATCTTTGACACACAGAACAACTAAGTGATTACAGAAAAACAGTGTTATATTTAGGGAAGGATGGAGGGCTTATTTCTGTGTCTGAAGCTTCAAAATCATAACAGAAGGTCTTATCCCTGTGGAAGGGCAGTCTCAGCAGATGGACCGTAGCAGTGGTCTGATCTGTGTTGGACAGTAAATGGAAACGATTTCGAAGATGCAAAGACAACACTGACTAAAAAAGTATTGGTGCTGTAAAGAAAAAATTACCACATCATTCACAAGAAAAATATCAATTACTTAGATACTCTAACAAAGAAACTCTACTGATTCTATTCTGCCTCCCTCCCATTCTTCTTGCACAGAAGTCCTAAAGAGAAAAAGGAATTAAAAGAATAGCATTTACAGTTCTGCAGAAAAAGCTGGTTTTCCTCCAATGAGAATGTGAAAGAATCTTAGTTTCAGAGTAACTTAAAAATGCTTGATTGCTTTATTATTCTCATCAGCATCAAAGCAATTCCTGTCCAGAGGATCATTGTAGATGACAAGAAAATTATATATATGATAAAATGTCCCCAAAAAGTCAGTGTTATGTGATAAACTTGTATTAAACCTGTCTGTGTTAGACACAGACTTTCTGAGAGATTTATTTCTTCCTTGTCTTTAATGTTAAAAAAAAAAAAATCAAACCCAAACAGAGCAGTATTAATGCACTTCAATGTTTTATATCTTGCTGAAAGATGTATGAAAGGGTGTGGGATGCGTATTATATATTCCCTTGTGTATTATGTAGACTATGCCCAGCAGAAAGGTACAAATGGAAATATCTGCTCTTCATTAATGACACTAAGGGTATGACTGACATTTGAGGAAAAATCCAAGCAGCAGCATGCAATTCATTCTCAGCCCTGACATCTATAGAGAGCTTTATTGATAATAAATTCCAATAGGTTTCACTAGGAATCCTTTTGGTTCATGGGCCATTTCTTCTGAATGCAAAGATTATTTGGCATAGCCAGAAGAATGACACACTTTAGAGTCAATATCATAACAAATCTGAAAGGAATGCTCTTAGTTTTACAGCTGCTGAAGTGATTTGTCCACCTGCTTGTCCAACTGATTAGTATGAATTTGCACAAAAATGAATGTGTCTATGAGAAGAATTCTTATGGACTCAAAAAAAGAGCTTTAGGAAGTGATCTTAAAAACATGAATACCTTCACTTTACTGGTTGTGAGTAACACGGGTCTCCTTTTAGCTACATTCCAGTGTTGAGTTTTGTCTATGTCTGAATTTGCAAGAGTTGTAAAATTTTCTACAACTATGAATATGTCTATAATGTGTGGGATCTTAAGCTTCATCTCATTAAATAATTTTTCAATTTGACAAGTACTCAAATCTTTTCTAATCTAATTGTCCAGTTTTGAGGAGAGTTAGAGAAACCTATTTATTCACAGAGTAGGTAACGCAATGCAACTTATTCAAAAATATTTTAGCAAATATTAGGTCTGAATATAGCAGGCTGAATTTCACCAGGTCTTATGCTTTGATTTTCATGAATATACAACTACTACTGGGTACTTTCTGACATGGCTTAGATTTCCAAAAACCACCTTACTCAATGAATAGTTTTTACTTGAAGCACATGTTAGTGATTTCACGTGTTTCATTGGTTATGAGAAACAGTTTGACAGGACCTGTAATATTAGGTGATGTAACACAGAGTGTAATATTAGGTGACGTAACACAGAGTGTGATCATATTTCTGAGTTTCTCAGACAATTGGATTTTCTGTCTTTTCTGCAAGCCTCTTGACTCATGTGCCTTCATGTCACCTCCAAAATTTAGGGGACATCAAATGTTTGCCTTCACTTCTTAGTTTGGAAGTTAGTTAGTGGCTGCTACCAGTTGAGGGTAGCTAGTGCACCCCTGCCAAGCAGAAATATTTTAGGAGTTTCTTACTGAACTCATGAACGTAGCCAACCTGGAGGAATTGGGCTCCTGTTGACTTTTCACTCCATTGAGCCCTACAAAGTCTTCTGTGGTGAATGCAAGCCTGTCACTCATAAACTAAGGAGTCCTTCTTCCCACCACATTTTGGCCCACTTTACTCCAAAGGATGCCTCTATAGTTAAACTGACTGGAGGCTGCTAGGAGTCTCACATAAAACAACATTTTTTTGACATGGTAGCTCAGAGGAGTGATCCATCCAATCCATGTCAGTTGCAGGCTGAGTCAGTCAGAAATAAAAATATCCCCTGGCTACAGAAGTACTGGAGAAAATGCCACTCTATAGAGAGTTAGGATCTGCTTCCTGTACTCCATCTCCACCTGCCCACGGGATGATGGAATTGAAGCATCAAAAGACAGAGGGTTTGAACGCAGCTTCTCCTTGTGTAATACTCCATACTAGTCTTCTTTACTGCTAACTGACCCCTGTACTCTGTCCTATCAGCCCATATGGCCATTTTTTCCACTATTAATAATTTTAATACCCAGCTATTTAAATTATCTGAAATTCAAGCTTATGTATCCCATGGATTTTTTAAGTGCTGAAACCCCAATTTCCTGCCTAATTGTTGGTGCCTCTGGCATCCCCCAGACAAGTTCTATAATTATCTTATGCATTTTTAATTTAAAAAAATCTGCACCATCTAGAAATATAAAATTTTTAAGACTAGTAACCTAAAACAAACTTAAATTAAATAAGACAGAGGTACTTTACTGCCTGTATTGTTTATATTTAATGAAAGAAAACACATTTCCTTAATATATCTGAAGCCAGCACGTTCTTCTGTCTCTTGCACTGGAATGTTGCAGAATTTAGGTCAAGTATATCAAGCTGTAAACAGGGATTTGCAAATAATCACATGGAATAGCTCACAAGAAATAGCCCATAGTAGTCACATTAATCAAATTAGCTATTCTTTGGCTCCCACTGCTGCAGTATGTCCCAAGGTTCTCACATGCTGCATGAAGGTGTAAGTAAAAGGAGGTTCCTGATCCAAAAGTTTTAATGTTTACAATGTGGCCAAAACCAGTGGATACATTGAGCAAGAAGTGAAAGATGGAAAGTTTTCCAAGGAAAATAAGCTGACTAGCAGAATTTGACTAGCTCAAGTAATATATTCCCTGATAGTAAAACTCAGACCCATGCAGTGGGATTTATGTCCCAGTTGCAGGGCTGGTGGGAATTGCATGCTGCTGGGGAGGTGGTTATCGATCAGCTCCCTCCTGCTGCTCAGTGTCTGTGTTTGCCAAGAAGTGGGATGCCCCAGTTGCCTGCAGCTGCAGAGCTCCTGGGCCAGAGCTGGCTTGAATCACACATAGCAGAGGGAGGTCAGATCTGCCTGCCCTTGTCTGTGTAAACATATCCTCTGACAGAATAAAAATGCAAACTAGCCCATCTCTCGTGTCTGATCGCTGTAAGTGCCACTAAAAGCCTCTTAAAATCATAGGCAAATCTGAACATTATCTCCTCCTGGCTTAAGGGTGGGAAGCTGGAATCTTGTCCTTCTGCCCTGGGGGACTCCAGCAGGACTGAGACAGGAGAGAAAAGAGCTACAAGTACTGGAGTTCCAGATTCCTGTTTGCTAGATTAAGCAGCAGCCATAGATGGTCCAAATATTCCATATCTTTCATTTCACAGCAGCAGTATTTGCCAGCCTAGCCATCTAGATCTTTGGCATGGTTAAATAAATAGCAGACTCATGGCTGTTTTCCTGTCTCTTGCCACTCTGCTGTCCTTCACAGCTGCTTAGATGGTCTGTGGCTGGACCTGGCCCCAGTCAGGCTATATGAACAAGCCCACTTGGAAGGGTGTTTTTTTCAAGGGGAAAAAAAAAAAGAAAGAAAGGAAAAAACAAAACAACAAAACCAAAAAACCCTAAGCAGTTAAATAGCTGTATTTACAAACTTGTAACTATTTCCAACAGAGCCTATGGCATTTCTTAGGTTTAGAAAACAGATTGATTGTCATTTGTTGTACAGTTGCTTCAACGCGCCAGTAACTGGAAAAAAAAAAGCATCCATATAAGGTGTAAACTGGATGCCATGCTAAAAGAATCTTTCAGGTCAAATAACGTAGTATGAGGAGATTTATTCCAGCAGAAAAGGTTACTCATTTCATCTGTGGGAACTAATAGGAAGGTCTCCTATACTCCCCAGCTCCCCTTAAAGGGAGGTGTTCTGATACAATCAGATTTTACAATTACTTTCTTTAAGCTGTAGATGAGTAAGAAATGCAAAATACTCCTCTTGGTTAGCTTCTGATGCCAGATTCTGTCCTGATTTTACAAATAATTGATGAAGTAATCTTCAAGTGTATCAAAGAGGAAATGCTGATAGATGAACCACTGTGACAGGAACACTTAGAACAATGCAGATTGCAAACAGCAGAACCACAGTGCATGTGAGCTATGCACAAAGGTACTTGGTTATGTGATCTAATAATGAACAATGTAACGGGGATATGCAGGAAAACCAAGGGTTTGATGAATGATAGGGAGTCCTCCAGAGCCTTTTTTTTGCAAGAGTCCACTAAAAAGAGTGTCATGACATTGTGCCTCCTTTTTAGCCAACAGGAGAAAGTAGGAAAATAATAAAATGGAAAATATCCAAATGTGAAGATATGCCCTAAGCAGATTTCTTATCACTGAAATGGAGATGTGCCAGTCATTTCTTAAAATCCATCATGAATATTAAAGCCATTTTCAGTGTGATGTGACAGGAGCTCTGATAGGACTTGATGTGTAGCAATATGAAATTTAAGATAGGTCATTATGGTTAAGGCGAGTGGTGGTGATCTTTAATGGAAATGCAGAAATTACTGCTAGGGATATAATGCCAAACTAAATCTTCAGAAAGGACAGGTCATACCCATCTCTCTTCTGCTACTTTTGACCCTGTTTACCTCTTTTCTGATTCTGTGCTGTTTGGATACACTGAAAGTCTTTTTCCAAACTCCAGCTCTCTTAGAAAATAATATCTGAGTCTAAAGAGACTCTCCTTTATCATCTGTATTAACACATGATGGCCTGCTGAAGTGTTTGGCAGGTCTTGCCCATGGTCACGCTTTATTATCTCCATGTACCTTCTAGGACAACAGAGATTGTTTCAAAGCCAACCCAGCCTCACTTCATTTCCTAAGCAGTGGAGCGTGGACTCCCTCTAGCCTCTCTAATGTTTTTTGCAGTAGAAATGCATTGATTCAGCTTCTCTGAATTTTTATATCTTGCTTGGTTCATTTTCCAGCCTGCACCAAGCTAACCTCTTTTCTAGCTTTAGGCAGCCTCCTGTGAGAAGTGGGTTTCCAGGTCAAAACACAGCTCTTACTGGCAATCAAAAGTGGAGGACTTTCTAGAAAAACACCATCTTTTACAGCATTGTGCTTTTTTGGAGTTACTCCCTCCAGGCCTGGATCTGGCCAACTTGAGAGCACTCACTAACAGGATGGGCAGCCCGGCATTTCAGCCTTTGTGACTGCTGAAGGCATTACTCACAGCTGAGTATCTCTAAACAGCTGAGCCTTTTGGTTAGGAGAGATGTGCCACACTAGCTCAATTCTAAGCTCAATTAGCAGATAAAAATACCAGAATGGCTCCCGCGGCTTCCTGGAGGGCAAAGGCTTTTGGCTTGGACAAAGTGCTGAGCAGAGTATGACAGGGATTTTGACTCTCTTGTCTCCCTGTATAGGAATCCATTATCAGAAGTGGGAAAAGCCATGCAGAGGTAAATTCCATTCCAGCCCTTTCGGGAAGGAATTGTCCCCTAGGGGAAGCAATGACACAGTTTGCCTCCCCAACACCCTCAGACAATCCTGGTGCACTGATGAGCACTGGGATAAACTGTCATCTCTGCTTACCCAAGGATGGTGCTGGAGACAAGTGGAGCAGTGAGCTCTGAGCTGAGGACCAGGAGCATCTCATAGTTACACCAGAACCCAGGCAACTCCCAGTGCCAGATTCAATCCAAAGCACTTCAGCATTCACACTGCTGAGGTGCCCTGGCATACCTCAAGAGGTACCCTGGGAAAATGAGGAATCCTCCTGGCTTTGCTTCAAAAGATGTAATTTATGGACACTGCCTATTCACATTCAGTCTTGTATCACAGATACACTCAGAGATAAATCAGAGTTAATGTTTTAAAGATGCTCTATATCTGGGTGCTTCAGGATGAGCTGTCAGGGTAACCTGTTTCCATCCTTATGGGCTTGCAGAGTACCTTAACCCTTGGAATAAACTGGAGAGATTCACTCAGTGCTCAACACTTGTAACTAGGCCACTTATTTAGTTATTTAAATTTGAATTGAGGCATTTATTTCTTGGAACTCAGGCTCAAACATTTGGTCCAAAACATCCCAACCCAGATGCTAACTGTGGGTTTAAAATACTTATTTAATTTTATTTTTTTCCAAGAGCTCCAAATATGCAGGAATTTGGCTTTTAAATTGTGGTGTGTACAAATTTAAAAATTCAGCCCTTTTCAGGTTGCTTATGCAACATCTGATGCCCATGTTGCCATGGTTAGTGGATGCTTTGGGTGAAGGCTGTGGCAACTAGTCACATATGGTATTTGCATAGAGCTGTGCACAAGAATTGCGTATTAAATTACATATTCAAGGGAACATAGCCCGGGTCTACCAGGAACTGAATATGCAAATTCTTGGACTGAATTGCCTTTATCCCAGGGTAAATTCCCAATTAGTTCATTAAAAATTTAACCATGCAGCACACTGGCTCCTGGTCCTACTGTTGGTAATAGAGAGCAAATCTAAATGACAAATGCTCTGTGCAAAAACAACAGAGCTGAGAGGGAGATGTGGAGATGTTATAAACCAGCCTATGTATTTCATAAGGTGATACAAAAGAAAGTCACTGTTGGCATCTTTATTTTTGGTATCGTTCAGAAATCAGTGGTGTGGCAAAGAAACTACATGGTTCAGAAAGAAAACCAAGATATTCAAAGAACATTGTATGGTGTTTCTATGGACATCACTTCAGTTTCTTCTTTGTTTTCTTTGTTCTGTGCAAAACTCTGATGGGCGTAAACTGAATTGAGATATTCCAGTTCTGATTCTTCCTAAAGAATAGGTGCTTAAACATTGTCTCACTTGAATACCCTTTCCTTATCTGTATGTGTGCATCAACTTTTTAAAAAAGAACATATCCTTTCCAGATTTAAACAACAGTGAAATAAATACAGACTTTTAAAAAACCGAATTATGATTCAGTTGTGAAACATGTCTTCTAAGCTGAAGCTAATGAATCATTGTCATTCTGAATTAGCAACTGCATCTGAGAGGGGAAATTCTGGAAAACCTGCCCAAGGGCAAGTATTGAACAGCTATACCATAGATAATTAGAATTCTGGCTTAAATTGCATAGGACCCCATGGCAGCAATGCTTGAAAAATTCTGCTCTGTGTGTAACTCTTAGTACAATTAAAATAACATCTGTTATTTCAAATATCACTGGTAGTAATTCTGCGCAGTTATTTCCAAAACAGTGTAAAGCATGGCGTAAAAGTTCACAATAGAAATGTTATCCATATTGTAAATATGAGATGTGTGGCTGATTCCTGAGTTAGAAACTTGCCAGAAACACAATAATCTCTCAGAAACCTTTCTGTCTTTTCCAATAAAAGTAGAATTTGCTCTCCAAGAAGCCAAAGCACAACATCACATATGGTGCTTTAAAGTATGGAAAGATATTTCCACATGTCCTGTAGCTCTGATTTGATACTGCAACACAGCTCAAAGACACTGACTTACAGTGATTGCGTTCATCTTTGACCCAGGGGTATGCAAACAGGGCTGCCTCCGTGTTGCCCTGTGTTTGCACAGAATTAACTACATAGTAATAGGCTAACTGGGAGGAGAGGGTCCAGCTCATGCTTTGACATTTGTGAAAGTCCTTACCAGGAGCACTGTGACCAGTTCTGGGCCCCACAATTTAAGAAGGATGTGAATGTGTCCAGAGAAGGGCAGCAAAGCTGGTGACAAGGCTAGAAGGCATGTTCTGTGAGAAGTGGCTGAGGACTCTGGGTTTGTCTGGTTTGGAAAAAAGGGGGCTCAGGGGTGACCTCATTGCTGATTCCTGAGGAGGGGAAGAGGAGGGGGAGGTGCTAGTCGCTCTTCCCTGTGGTATTCAGTGATAGGACATGTGGAAATGGTTCAAGGCTGCAGTGGGGAGGTTCAGACTGGACTTAAGAAGCATTTCTTTACTGAGAAGGTGTTCAAGCACCAGAACTGTCTCCCTTGGGAGGTGGTGATTGCCCTAAGCCTTGTCAGTGCTTAAGAGGCTTTTGGACATTGCCCTTAAGAGCTCGCTTTAACTGATGGTCAGGCCTGAACTGGTCATGCAGTTGGACTGGATGTTCCTTGTGTGTCCCTTCCAACAGAAATACCCTATTCCATTCTGACTATAGCAGAGTGAACAGATGGAGATGCTTGCCTTGATGAGAGTAGAGTGGAGGTTCAAGCAAACAGCTTAGGGTGTGTGTCTAGATGGTTGTAGCCCTGACCTAGGATAAGCTGCCACCAATAAGGCAGGTTCTTCAAGAGTAGCTGAGGTTCTCTCACCTCTCAGATCAGGATCTGTGGCTGAGGGATAAAGCAAGCATTGATGTAGCTTGATGCAGCTGCTACTGCAGTACTCTTTTCCTGAGTGCCAATAAAGATATCAGTTTTGATAAAAGAGGTATGGCTGGAAAGGTCTTCAATCCATTGACAAAGGTTTTAAGTAAAACAGCCTTCTCTGCTATTGATTGTCCATGCTAATAAATTGCACGTGCTGAAATAGCAAGTGTAAAAGAAAGTTGTGGTAGGACCAAAATAGGAAGAAATGAATGTTCAGAATTCACAGAGAATCAGCAGAAAAATTGTAACCAACATTGAGTTCTCTTGTTTTAATTTCCTCCCTGTGTGATTGATAAAAAGAGTAAATGGAAATTAATTTGCAAAATTTTATATTGCCATGTCATGTTTCTTAAACTGTGTCGAAGACATTGACCTGTATTTTAAATCTATATAAATCTTCTGTTTCTGGAATTGAAACATAAACTAGAAATACTCTCTGAGAATGGGATTGTAACACAGAGGTAGAATTTTAACTTGCAAAAATATTCCATGCAGAATTTTGCCAAACTTTGCTGGCAGGTTTTGGCTGAGAAGTCTCTTTGCAGTCTCTGCACTAAGTGGGGCATTCACATGACTTCATAGTTCTAGTCCTATCAGTGCTGCTTGATATGTGGGAAGAGGGGCTTTGATATAAGAGAGACCAAGCCTTAGACACTTATTTGAGCACTGTAGAATTTTGAAGTTCATTTAGTGATGAACATGCCAAATTTATGCATCTGGGCTCATATAAAGACTATTTACTTTGATGGCTATTAGCTAAAAATGATAGCAGATGGCCATAAATCTGTTAAAGGATATATTATTTTCTTTCTCATAAATATTAGGAGATATTTTTGTAATACATATGTATAAATTAACTGCATATAGGTTACTCCACTGGCTTGTGATCTAGGTTGTCTATTTCCAAGTACAAATGAGGAATCTACATACAAAAGAAAATTTCCTTATGCAAATTTAAATATTGTGACAGATATTTTTCCTTTTTTATGAGTGAGGAAATCTATGAGTGAGACAATGGGGTTACTTCTATTTCAGTCCTGTGTCCTCTGCTTCATTTTACTCCATCAGCTCTGGACAGACACTGTGGTCTGTGGGAAGAGCTGAATGCTTTATACACATCAAAGAGCAGTGCACGTGCTGAGAAACAATATTTACCAGCCTAGGTGGGGTGCAGCATTAATCTCTGTACAGTGCTGTGCTGAGCTTTGTAGAAATATTGTGTGTGTGTAATGGTAAGAGATATGAATTGAACTGGGGGTGTGCAGCAGAGGTGGGGATCAGCCTGCCATTGCAGCCATGCTGCTGCCAAAAGGTGCAGAGCAAGAGCTGCTCTGCAGGACTGAGTGGGAGGAGTAGGTGGGTGAAGCAGGCTGGCAACTATCAGACCACAGCTGCAACACTTGGTAATTAACAAACAGGTTGCAGACGGAAAAAAAATCTGGTTTTTCTTTCATCTGCTTTTTGATTTTTTAATCAGATTGAACTGAAAGTGAGCTTTAGCAAAGGCTTCTTAAAGGATTGTCTGCAAATAGCTGGAAGAACTTCCAGCTGCCCTTTAGGGCTTCTGGTGGTTGTATAGACTAAAATATGCAAAATTAGTAAGTTAGAACTGTCATTGTTGCACAGAAGATACTCTGATCTAGTTTATTTCATTATCACAAGCTTATTAAAATGCTTATTAAAAACTAAGCCAAGGCTTTGGAGTTTTCCCTCTGTTGCATTCATTTCTTCCTTTTTCCAATCAGACTATAATTTTATTTCTAGTGTCTTCAGGCCTCTTTGTATTATATCTCTGACTATGAATATTTATAGCTGCTCCCAAAGATTAGCTTTATTTATGTGCCTTAAATGACACTTCCAGGTGTAATTAACAAAGGGACTAAACTCAATACCCAGGCAGGTACTTCAACACCCTTCTCCCAAGGCCTGGCACGTTGGCCCTCATCTTTGTATTGTATATGAACAGAAATTACTTATTTAGATTATCCACTGTAATCCTCACATTGCAAGGTAAGTTGACATGAAAATCATGTGAGTTTACTAAGATCAAATGTTAGAGATACCCTCAGCCTAACTCTGAGATGACAGAGCTACGTAAAAATGTGGGTTTAGTCCCCTGGGGAAAAATAAATCTGTTCCATTATGGAAATACTGAAACTAGACAACAGAAATATGCTGGAGAGAGCGCAACTGCAGGAGATCCTGTCAATACACCATGGCAGTTAAAGTGCTGGAAGTACAAAGAAATAGATAAGGGAGGATTGGAAGATGGAAAGTGAGAGGACAGAAGTAAAGGTAAAGAAAACTGAAGAAGTGCACAGCAGTGGTAATAAATTTGGAAAGGAGCAAAAAAGTTTGCTCATAAAAACTCTCTGTCAACATCCTGGATCTACACTAAACTGGAATTTGCCACTCTTCAAAAAGGCCACTTGTTCTTGGCAGAAGCTGTACAGAAAAGCCCCAGACAGCTTATTCCAGCAGTGTAACCCAGAAGTTTATTGATGAGCAGCAGTGGAGATCCTGTGACATGAGCTAGAGTGAGGCTCCTTTGTATACACTGCCACACTGTGCATTTATGAAATGACAATCATGTCACAGAGTTAGGTGTCTATACCTGGTTTCCTACTTCCCTGAAGGCAGCACAAGTTATTATTTAACATTGCTGTTTGCATTTTTGTTTTCGTCTTGAGTAATTTCCTCCCTCTCTTCTTCTGTTCTTCTTTGGACATTTCTCACTGCATGGGAGCAGAAGAGAAGTTCAGTGAAGAAAGGGAAACCTCTCACCTCTCATTTCTGTCTCTTCTGCAAGACCATAAAGTTTATGGCCTGACACCTACCCTGTGTTCTCTTTGAAGCTTCCAGTGTCAGAGCTCTGCTCAGAGGAGGTTCTCACACTTTTTAAGGCCACCTCTGAGGAGGATATTGAATATTAGTCCAACCTCTGCAGCTTGAATTTGATCTCAGAGGTCTTTTTCAACCCTAACAATTCTATTATTGTATCGTTCTATTCTAATTTAGTATGATATTCTACAGGAGACCAGAGTCTGGAGCTCATCATTAGGGCAATGAGTTCATTGCCTGTGAAGATGTTAAGCCCAAAAGTCTTTCAGATGACACAGACACAGTTTTTTCTAGATAAAAAAGACAAAAATCCCCCAAACATTTGGAGCAGGGAATGAAGGAAAAAAACCCGCACTAAATACCTATGTGAAGTAGTTGGACTAACTAGTAGCTGAAGGGTTGGACTAGATGATCTTTAAAGATCTCTTCCAACCCAGACTAATATAGGATTCTATGAGTAAGATTTCAAGTCTTTGGGCTCCATTTTTTGCAAAATTAGTGCATGATAAATACTTATTAAATTACAGGTTTAATACTTAAACCTGTTCTGCATTTTTCTTTTCATACCAAAGTCAAGTGTTAAAAGCTTGAAGACTGTTCCAAATGCAGAAGGGAGGGGCCTTAGCAACTGCAAGTGATCTTGGAGAAATCAGTGTCCTGCTGCTGACACATTTCTAGGAATGTGATGCTGTGGCAATAGCAGATCACTGTGGAATGATTCCTTCTTTATAAACCATTGCAGTTTATTGTGCCTAGTCCTTTGTTCTGTAGATGTTAATTGGCATCCTTTCAGTATTTGCTTCATTTTCCTAGAAGTCAAACTTGTTTGATCCTTACTGCAGAAGCAAAAAATATTGTGTCTCCCCCCTTTAATCTTCATTCATTTTGGAAACATGAGCAAATAAAAGAGAAACATTTAATATATTCAAATGCCATTAGATAAGATTGGTGTATTGAAAACAAGCACAAGGAATATTTCAGTGATTGAAATGAAAACTTGGGTAATGACTTATTTAATACATTTTTCCAAGGCATTTAAAAGGTCTTATTTCAATGTATTGAATAATTATTACCCACCCTCTTTCTTTTGTTCCACTTGAGAACCCAATTTTTCATGTAGAACATTGTGAATAATTGACTTTTCAATTTTTCTGGCCAATGAAAACTAAGTAAATGATGATTTAAGCCGAATAAAATTGTTTATGTGAAGTAAAACATATCAAACCTATTTAGTGTTCTTTTAAACTTTAGTTTGACAACTAAAATACATTCTTTTCATCACAAACCCAACAACCTTTATTATGCAGTCTCAACCAAAATCTTTCAGTTTTTCTGGATATCTTTATATTTTATTGGGGCAAAGCTTGACCTATAACTTGTCCTTAAACTCTCATCTATCTCTGTGTACAAGTGTGAGATACTAAAACCCAGCTGCAGGGTTTCTTGAAGTGACAGTCAGGTTATCCATTGGGGTGTGCCACTGAAGCATAGCATTTTCTGGTAGCCATCCAAGGAAGTGTGACCAGCAGGTTGAGGGAGGTGATACTTCCTTCACAGGGCTGGAGCACCTCTGCTATGAAGACAGGCTGAGAGATCTGAAACTGTTCAGCCTGGAGAAGGCAAGGTTCTGGGAGACCTTAGAGCAGCTTTCAGTGCCTAAACAGGCTACACAAGAGCTGGAGAGGCACTTTTATCAGGGACACAGTGTGATTTGATATGGGGTAGTGGCTTTAAGATGAAGGATACTAGATTTAGATTAGATAATAGGAAGAATTTCTTACCTATGAAGGTGGTAACGCACTGGGACAGGTTCCCCAAGTTGCTGCCCCATCCCTGGAAGTGTTCAAGGCCAGGCTGAATGGGATATTGAGTGACCTGGTCTAGTGGAAGGTGTCCCTGTTGGTGGCAGAGGGGTTTGGAATTAGATGATCTTTAAGGTCCCTTCCAACACAAATCATTCTATAATTCACTTCTTCAATAGTATATAGGGTGCACTGCTGTATTCAAGCTTTCCTACTCATTTTCCATTTGGCAGAGTTACTGATGTTTTCCAGAAATTCCTTTTTTTTTTTTTTTTTTTTTTTTTTGGTGATGTTTTCTTGATACTCACAGCTACAGGAGATGGAAATGAAAGGGAAAAATAAAAAATAACCAACAATCCTAGAAATTGACAAGTCAGTGGGATTCAGCCCTCTCATGCCTCTCTGCTGGCAAGGGAAATAAACTCACTCAGTGTTTAATGCTGTCAGCTTCCTTTCAGTTTCCAGGCTGCTGTGTCTAAAGTTCAATCTGCCATTTAGACATGACCTTAGTGTTTTAAAATTGGTTTTGAGTTCCTAAGCTACTTCAGTGTATTTCAAAATTTTGCTAGAAGTCTAAAGACAACCTGGGGGAAAAAAAGTGGATTGTGGTAGTACTAGTTGGGTTATAATCAACTGGGTAGTCACTGGATAATAGATGGAGCCAGTGTAAACAAATATGTATAGTTTTTTGGGTTTTTTTAAAAAAATATTACTTAAAATTATACATCCATTTGGTTAAAGAAGCTTATGTTTCCAGAATTGTCTCAATTTGGCTGTTTATCTTCCCTTTTCAACTATATTCATTTTATGATTCACAGGCAGAAAACTTGTCGCTTTGGCCAAGTTATTAGTCATGTAAATGCTATTGGAGATGCAAAAAATGTCAGCCCAAATTAGGAAACCTTTGAAAAATCATCCAAGAGTGTAACAGCTCACAGTCCAAAATTATTTAAATGAAGTTGCATTGGCAGTTACCTCAGTCACCAGTGCCTTTTTATTCACTAAACCTCCAGAATTCCTGTTTTGATGATGCTGTAAGGCTTCATTGCTCTTTTCATGTTTTCCACTCTCTATTGCTCGAGGCAGGTTGTTAGTCTCTGCTATGAGCTGCTTGTGGTGTTCATATGGCTTTGGGAAATTCTGGTTGCTTTTGAAAATATTCTGAGGTTTGGTCCAATCCTGTTATTTAGGATTTGTCTCACTTCTGGCCTGTTTTGTTTAGGTGAGGTTTTCTGGTTGAGCAGGTGTTTTTGGGTTTGATTTCTTTCCATGGAGATGGTCTATGCCACTTCTAAGAGTAAAAAATGTATAAAGCATCCTGTGGGATCATTACAAAATCCTCATGCACTTCCTTTCCTGAAGCAGTCCAGAGGTGTCCACTGGCTGCTTGTACTTCATGGTACATCCAGTGTGGAAACACAGGACAGATGAAACTGCATTCCACCTCTTCTAATTGACCTTCTTTCCAAGGGTCACGACTTTCCTGGTGGTACCTCAAGGAAGCACACAAGAAAGATGGAGAGAGACTTTTAACAAGAGCATGTAGCGGCAGGACAAGGGGGAACAGATTCAAACTGAAAGAGAGTAGATTTAGATTAGATATAAGGAAAAAATTCTTTACTGTGAGGGTGGTGAAGCACTGGAACAGGTTGCCAGAGAAATTGTGGGTGCTTCATCTGTGGAAGTGTTCAAGGCCAGGTTCGAAGGGGCTCTGAGCAACCTGCTCTAGTGGATGGTGACAGTCCAGTGAGTTCAACGTTCTGCTGTCACAGACAACCATTTTGTGTAATCCTAACCATATATTTCCATAAGCTTCTTGTCCTGGGAATTGGAACACCATCATTGCCAGCAGCTGCTGCTTTGATGATGTGTTTTTAATTCCATTATAAGAAAAATAGTTCTTAAGAATTCAGTTTAACTACAGTTCAAGGAAGAACAGTAAACTCCTAAAACTGGTGTTGCAAACATTAGCCTTTTTTATTTTTTGTTTTTGCAAACTAAAAATATTTAAGGGCACAGGATGAAGAGTTCCACATCATAATTCAGGCTTTAAAACCTGCAAAATTGCACCAATGCCATCAATCTCAATAACACTGAGTGGCTAAGTCATCATACAGACACAAGAAAACTGCAGCTAATCCCCTAAGAGATCAATTTTTTTTTTTTTTTTTTTTTTTTTACATATGGCAGGATGGACTCTCCCCCACTGTGGCTTTCTCAGTGCTCTTTAAGGGGTTCATGAAAGTCATCTACCCACAGTCTCTAAGGAGACATGGACAAAAGACAGCAGTGATGACAAGGTTAAGGGCTGACATGGAGAGGGATGGAAAGCAGTTGTGGGTGGTCCATTTGGCTGACACAGACTCAGAGACAGGAACAGACAGGCAGCCAGGTAAAACTGCCATATGAGAAGAGATGAGACTTCAAAATTTTTGTCTATCCCATGAAAAAAGTGTATGTGAAGATGAAATTTTTTTTTCCTCATTCAATGAGAGGATGTGCATGAAGAAAGAAACCTCAAAGAGCAGCTAAAGGAACTGCTTCTTGCCCTACCAGACCTTTTGAGGACAGATTGCCAGAAAATAACTGACCATTAATAAGGCCATTATCATATCTAGTATGGAGCTTACGTCTTTTAGAAAAATATCACCAAGTTTGGTTCAAAATCTAATTCTGAGAAAGCTTTTCAGCATATAATCTGGAACAGTAAGGCAAGTTCTAGATAATATATTCAATAATATAGAGAACAACAGGAAAAAACTTGCTAAACACTGTTAATTCATCAGTAAAAATCTCTTTCTGTGCTTGCTTGTGAGTTAAAACTCCATAGAAAAAGGAAAGATTATAGACCATGAGAAGTGTTATTATTTATCTGAAAATACTGTACTTGATTACAATAAAATTTGTATCAGTGTGAGTCAAATCTTTCCAGCAGAGTTATTTGAGATAATGCTCATGTAACCAAAAGTAGAAGCAGGTTCTGTTGTCTGGCAAGTATCTTTCAGAGAGAGATTGAGCATGTGGGAGGAGGTCTCAGTCAGGATGTACTTTTCCAAGTAGGTTTTTTTATGACTATTGCATGGACTCTACGGTTGTACTTATTTTTGTTAATTATAAATTTCAGAAAGGCTTGGAATATGACCTACTCACAAATCCCACTTAAATTCAGTGAACAATTTTGAGCAAAAACTGCTTTATTAAGAATCAAGAGTTTTTGTTTAAAGGCTGACAATTTTATTATGAGATGCTGGTTTTTGTATTGTGAGAAAATGAATAACTGCTTCATATTTATTACCTCTACAAAATAAACCAAAGGAAATGAATTAAGAGACGTCTGGTAATTATTGTTTTTAGTCCCTAGCCTAGTGCTGTGATTCAAAGCTGAAAAGTTTAGAATCACAGAATCATAGAATTGTTTGGGTTGGAAGGGACCTTTATTGCAGCCTTTCGATATTTAAAGGAGGCTTACAAAAAAGGTGATGGCAGACTTTTGAACAGGAAATGTAGCAATAGGACAGGGGTGATGGTTTTAAACTAAAAGAGGGTGGGCTCAGACTAGGTATAAGGAAAAGAGTATTTACAGTGAGGGTGATCAAACATTGGAAACAGTTGTCCAGAGAATCTGGACAGGGCTCTGAGCAACCCGATCTAGTTGAAGATGCCCTGCTTATGGCAGGAGAGTTGGACTGAGTGACCCATAAGGAAGCCATGCCCCTACTTACCTGATGAGTGAATTCCTGCTTTTCTAGCTTTGAGCTGCATTTTCCTTCTTAATATATGTGTTTTGTGCAAATACTGTCACGAGCCGAACTGTTTAGCAGCTACCCTTGAGGTAGCTGCAAAGAGAGAATGTCATGAAGGTGCACTCGAGCAGCCTGCCTGGAGAGGATTATTCGGTTGCTGCTGTACAGGTCTCTTCGGTGCTGTGGGAAAGCTCAGCAGTTGCCATCTAGTGGAGGATGAACTCAAGACACTGAACTTCCCAGCAGCTGCTGCTCCCTCTTGACAACGGGAAACCTGGTGATGTGGAGCAGCAAAAACCAAAATAGTGCTATTTTCAGTGAGCATATGGATCAGAAAATGAAACATGAACTGGTCAGATTTCATCCATGAGTGGCATGGAGACCTAAGTTGGGCTCCATTTTAATCTATGGCCTTTATTTCCCTCTTTGACATTACTATTATCTTCACACATTGCAAGAGTATAGCATTAAGAAAAAAAAAAAAAAAAAGCTTTATTTTAGGTTTGTTTTAGAAGCACTATACCATAGTGGAAGTTTAGTTTGTTTGAAAGCCAAAGTTTTATACTGCATTTTTCAATTGGCTCCTTTTCCCTGCTGTCCCGTCCCACTTCATCTCAGCAGGACAGCACCTGATCTGACACATCACTAGTAGTGCCAGCACTCACTCTAAGAACACAATTTCCAGTTAGAAAATGCCTGGTTCTCCCCTTTCAAGGACTTTGGCTTAATTTACAAAGAAAACAAACCCTGAGCTAATAGAGGACAGGATCCCCTCTGGGCTTGGCTGTTCCTCGATTTTCTCCTTGTGGACCACTGCCAGACCACTCTGTTTACAAACTCCCTTCTGTCCAGAGAGGCCATGGATCTTTGTGAATTAGTGAACTTGCCTGGTACAGCAATGGAATGGCACAGATCAGTTTCACTGACGCATCCTGTTGTCTCTTGTGCTGCTTTCTGCCCTGGTGAACTTGTCCTCTGACTGTCCACTCCTGTTCTTACTGAATGGAGAAGGAGGAAAACAAAATGGAAAAATATATAGTGGAAAATGCAGAAATCAGCTGTGTTTTCCCTGCCTGGAAGTACCCGTTTAATTAAATTAATTGCAGAACTTTTTCCTGGTCTGGAGTGGTAGATGAGTACCAGTTTGCAGGGAGCATTTCAATGAGCATCAAACATCCTGAAGTCTGAAAGAGCCTCCTGCTCCTGGCTGTTCATTATGTTTGAGTATCTAGCTCTGAGCCCATGCTGGCTAATGTGTATCCTGAGACTGAGGCTTCACTTTCCCACCTGTAGAGCTGTTTAGACCTAGTCCTGTGTTCTGTTGGAACCTCAACTTCATCTGGAGTCAGGAGGTGATGTGGAAGAAATAAGAAATAATAGTTATATGATCTCCTGCACCTGCTCCAGTTGCTTTTAGAGCACAGATCTACTGAGAAGAAAGCCCAAATGGCATTCCCTGTAGGGCTTTGCTATCACTAGGGTTTAAGGTGGGATTTGCCTTCATGTTAGGTGTCTAAGTAATAAGCGTCTAAATCTGTCCATAGTTAGTGGAGATACAGACAGAGAAGAAAAGGACATCTTAGAAGCACACTTACACTTCAAACAGGTGCCCAAGTAATGGGGAGAAATTGCCCTCTTGGAGGTGCCTCTGTCTCTGCTTTGATTTTAGAGGAGTAAAGCAGCAGCCCAAGGTTGTTCTTTGACCCAGAGCCCTAGAGCTGTAGAAGAGCTGACGGCCATGCTGTGAGTCTCTGCTGATGTCCACAGTGGTGAAGATGAATATAAACTGCCTGCTGGGGATAGGACTTGATCTGTGCCATCTACTGAACCATGCCAAGGGACTGTCCAGACCAGTTCCTTGACATGGGCTGAAACCTTACTAGAAATGGTCATGGTGTAACAGTAAAGTCTTCTACTACCCAGCAAAATTTGGCAGTACTGTTGAATTTGCTTATGTAGGTGTATCCAACAAGACTTGGAGTAAAAGAAATTAAAATTTTAAAGAGCTCAATTTAAGGTTAATTGTATTATCAATAATTGTCATATGTAGTATTCTCTGTCCATAAGTAGGAATGCAACTCTGCTAATATAGATGTAAAAATATTCAGCATACATCTGTTGAATCAAACTGGGATCGTTTTCTTGAATACTCATCAGGTGCAGAAGCTGTCCAGTGTGAAGATTTCTTTCAAGGACATACCTCTTTTCTCATTCCTTCCAGCAAGGTTTTAAAAAAGAATTTTTTTTTCAGATTTTGCTGCTGCTGTACAAGGAGAAATACGATATAGTAGAGATGCTAGGGATCATGTCAGTAATCCCACAAAATAATGAATAATCTTCTATCTCTGGCTGAAACAAACCTGTCTCCAGTTGGCTCTCAGTATTTGTGAAAATGACTTAATTTGTTTCACTCTTCTTCTAGAAGTGAATGTTACTTCATCACCATGCAAGGATGAAATCCCTAACATTACTTTTTTTTTTTTTTTTTTCCTTTGAGTAAATGAAAAGTCCAGACAAATATTCCCATATTATTCCTAGAGGCACAGAGTAGCTCAGAAGGTGAAAATGCCCTGTACTTCAGTATTCCCAGTCCTTTGTCTTGTCTAAATAAACCTCTTGATTCCTGTTTGGGGGTAATATATTAGAAAAGTCACTAGTGGAATTGAATATCTGCTCAATTCTCCCTCATTAAAAGCATGATCATGGAAGAAATGGATTGCCAGAAATGTTGCAGATGGACCAGCAAGAAGGGGAAGGGAATACTCAAGACTCACAAAGATCTAAGAGATAGAGCCCCTCTTGCAATAACTCTTTAGCCTAACTTCTACCATACTAAAGAAAGTCTAAAAAGTTTGGGTTTTTGAAGAAAGACTACACCAAATCTGTGCAAATGTATTTACCAGTGGGTGAGTTGGTTTGCTGTGGAATGTACTGGCACATAAATGGAATGGGCTCTTTTTCCATGTTGTTCAGGTTACCAGCACGTAGGGGCAGTTTGTGGCTCTGGGGCATATGGATGAGTTTCCTTATTATAAGAAAAAAACAGGTTAAGACTTTACAGATAGTCTCCATTTGGCCATCAGAAAGCAGTCAAGCCAGTAAGTGTCTAGATTATAGTTCAGAGACTGAAGATTTGTTAATGCTGCATTATGCTGTTTTTACCTTCACACTCCCAACTTCAAAGATACATTTTCTCATTTTCATTCTTTCTGTGAATAGATGTGTATTACTGAAAAAAAAAAACAGCTTTCAGTGAACAAAATTGAAACAAGAAAAGCTTTTGGGTTTTTTACTGCATCTTCTGAGTATAGTACCACAAAAGTTCAGCAAAAAATAGCAGCTGCTATTTACTTCAGAAAAACCATAAGGTTAATCCATAGTTAATCTTTAAAAAAAATACAGAGCACACTTTACACATATCTGTGCATTTATGTTTCTCCCACTGGGCCAATTAGCATCTGCATCTGCTAAGCACTGATCACATCCTACAGAAAGAGAAAGATCTTCACCTATTTCTGACTCTAGTGGAAGTTGAGGGCATGAGAACCCACTATCAGCATCTGGCCCTCAGAGATTAATGGCTCTATGCAAAGAGTATTACTAAACAATATACAGCACAGAAGGCATTTTTGGAACACTGCAAAAATAGAGTCTCTTTTTAAGACTCTCATTACTGTCATATAAAACAGATGGGAAAGATTTGAAAGTTTTAAATTTTAGTAAAAAAATGTCTTGTGCCAAGCGCAACTTCTCAGAAAGTTTGTAATAAATTGACAGGAACTAGATTAAAAAAATAATGGCAAGCATTGCAAAAGAGAAGACTGGAAATGGAATGAGAACAAGAATAATGATCTAAGAAACAGCACACTCTGAAAGTGTCAGAAAAATGGAAAAAATGTTTTACTGCTGCTTTCATAGAAAATCAAAGGGAAAGATTATAACTTAAATGCAAATGCAAAATCAGGATCAGAAATGGGAAGACAAACATTTGCTATTTTTACAGTTTTTCCACTAAAACACTGGAGTCACTGAGGTCTTACATGAAAAATTCCTATCATTGTGTATTGACTTTTTACACTATTGTGGTGCAAGAAGGGGAAAGATATTGAAAAGGTCATCCCTACATAAATTGTGCCATATGGAAATGTGGTTGTATGGTATTAAACTTTCAGTCTCCATTCGTTGTCTGTGCACAGGGACAGTGATAAAACAGGGACTCATTTTCAAATGTCTGTGCCCAGTAAGGTATGATAATGTGACTAATTCCTTTAACATGAATACTTTAGGTACATATATTTTGTCAGTCACGTCAGCAGATAAACTAATGTTAATTACCTAGGTCCAGATAGCCTTTTAAATTTTGGGTCTTTATTTCCCATTTTAATTAATGGACTCTAGTTCTGAATTGGAAGAATTTTCTCTTCTTGACAGATCTTTTAAAAATGACAAGTCTATTTCTGTATTTAAGTACCAGTGCCTGGTACAGTGTCTGCTAATGCATCTTTCATTCTCCCAAGGACAGGTAATTTGGGCTTCAAAACTCATTTGTAATTAAAGCTTCAGATAGCTTTTACCTGTGCAAGAAAACTCATAATGCAGGAAAAATCACCCAAACTGTGTGGAAGGTTGAGTCCAGTTTTTCAGCTTGAGTGGCAGAGGAAAGAAAAGCCTTTGAACATTTTAAAGCCATTATAGCAAAGCAGCTGCTATCGACGGTGGAAGGTGCCAACCTGCTTCCCTGGAGCTGCTGCCCCTCCGGGGCCACACTTACTCTTTCCTTTGACCTTTAAAGCTGACAGCAACGGAAGCAAATGACAGCAGATGATACCAGAGTCAGCAGCAGTCAAGCCTGTTTGTCAAACATTCTTCTTTCCACAGCTCTTAATGCAGATTTAACGGGTTTACCAGAGCAGATGGAAAGAGGAGTGGAAGAGGAATAGATGGGAGAGCAGGGTAAGGGTCATCCCCCCTCTGAGAAGAAGGGTTTGCGAGGGAGGAATGTAATGGTTATAAGCAGTACATTACTCAAGGAAGGTGAAAGCATAGCTTAAAAACATTCATCTTCTTAGTAAGTCTGTCCTGATTTTTTTTTCTGTCTACACTCACTTGTTACACATTTGGAATGTCTGGAGGAGCTCCTATACTGCCTATACAAAATTTAATGAGCAAAAATATTTCTAAAATGATAAAATTACTAAGACATATGAATGGAAGGGATATCGTACATTTTGGAAAAGCTTGTTGGTGAATCTTGAGAAACAAATTACAGGTGCAAAAGCAAAGAGCTCTCTCTAAAATCACATTTCCAAATACACAGATAGCTTTTGTTCAGGAAAACTCCCCTGCAAGAACCAGGGCGAGTGCTGGGGTTTCAACATGCGTGTTAGAATGGAGGGAAATTCAGAGACAATACTTCATGAATTTCCAGGTTATAAGCTGTACAACTTTTTTATTTCAGAGCTTGACAGACAATAGCCAAATTGTTTTATAATTCTTTCCAACTTATTGATGGTTTTGGCATTGTAATTATAGCAATCGGTGTTTGTAAGGACTTTTTAAGGTATAAATTAGTCATGTTAAGAATTTACGAATTTCACTTTGCTTGTAGGCTGTATTGGGACATTGCTGTATCTCAGAAAGGCCTCAGCAATCCTTGCAGTCAAATTTCAAGATTTGCCTTTCCAGCAGTGAGATTTGTGCTCCCTTTGGTTCCCTTTGTCTCATGCATTTCAGCAGTGCTCTGGTTAAGGTCCCGTTTAACAGGGTAACACAGAAGAGTGTGAGCTGCTACTGCCATCATAGTAAATAAAGTTAGTGAGGTCCCATTGTCACTTAGAAGGCCAATTTGTCTTGTGGGCTTTCCTCCTGAGGTGAAATCCAGCTCAGTCTGTAGCTCCATTGGAACATTGGCAAGGATTTAGCATGTAACTAAAAGAGAGCAAGTGGGAATGAGAGGTTGAGTGCCTGTTTATACAAGCACATAGTGACAGGACAAGGGGGATTACCTTAAGGTCCCTTCCAACCCAAACCATTCCATGATTCTGTTTTTTTATGAAAACAGATCCCTCTTTATGCAGTTATGTAATGTCAAAGCATAGGATAGAGTGGAATATTAACAATTTCCAGCCCTACAAAAGTATACGTTCTGTGAAAGCTGGTAAGAAGTGAATGCACAGAAAGTAAGGTGTCCTTGGGCTGGGAATACCTATTGAGCTGAGTGGCATTTTCAGATGTGACACAGCAAGTGTCACCACAGCAAGTGCCATGGAAACTGTGATGGAATATGACCCTCAGTATTTAGCATCTTTCTGATATTAAGGAATTGACTTCTGAATTTGACTTGAAAACCTCATGTTCCTCAATTTTGTTCAGAATTCCATGGTATGAAGCATAACCATGGAATTTTTGCTTGCCATTTACCGTTTTCATCAAGTATTGTCAATATTTCAGTGAAGAAGCTGAGTCACTGGAGTATTGGCACTGACTTCCCTGGAAGTGCAACTTGCGTGGGGAGATAGATTTATAGACTTTAAATTATCCATTTTTGCTATTCTTGTGTCAAATTCCTTTGTTATTCTGGGGTCAGAGGTGTCCTTGCCTCTTTTTGCTTGTTTAGATTTTATTTATTGAGAGGTTTCTAGTAACTTCCATCTGTAAGATTGCTTTTGTAACTTATTTTGTCCAATTTCTCTATCTGAATTTAGGTGTTAACCTTTCTGATTCTTAAGTATCATTTTCCTGATGGCAGTCTGTTTCTTTTCTCTCCCTTCTTTTCTTGGGGCGGGCTGGCTTCTCCCATTATCTATTGCCTGTACTTACACCAATGGATAGGCTGTGAAAATGCTGTCAGTGACACCTCCTGCTGCAGCAGTGAGCAGACAAGGGAGCTTGTCTGCTCACTGCTGTGTTTCTGACACCTTGATTGCCAGGGGACAACAGCAGCTCTCTACCCACACCTGCACACCAGGCGCTGCTTCACTGTGGCTCCAGTGCAGCAAGTTCTCAACCAGTAACAGAATAGAAACTGATGATATTGCTTTTTGTGCAATCACCAACATTGTCTGGGAAAATATATTGTATTCTCTACCATAGCTAGTGGCTTTAGATTTTTTTTCTTGATTTTCCTATATTTTGGGATGAGTTGGCAATCAGATAGCAATTCCCCAGAAATTAGAATAGGCTGCAGAATTTGGCATTAGTGTTTTGTGGAAATTAGAAGGCATTGTTACATGCCTGTGTATAAATTCTAGCTGCACTATTTCTGTCTACACTACAGGAAATGATGGCTCCCACTGTCACCATGATATTTTATGAAAATCCTTTTGCCAGGATTTTTTCCCCTGAGAAGCTGAGAAGCCTCAGAGGAAAAGAAAAACAATAATTATCTGTTGCTGTGGAATGCAACTGGTGCGTCTTTGATTGGTCCATGTGAGTTGTTTCTACTTGATGACCAATCATTGGTCCAGCTGTGTTGAGGCTCTGAGCAGTCATGAGCTTTTGTTATCATTCCATTCTATTCCTTTCTAGCCTTCTGATGAATCCTTTCTCTCTATTCTTTTAGTATAGTTTTAGTATAGTATTTTAATATAATATATAATATATGATAATACATAATATAATATATCATAATATAATAAATCAGCCTTCTGAAACATGGAGTCAAGATTCTTATCTCTCACCTCATCCTGGGACCCCTCAAACACAACCACACCCCACAGCTTTCAAATGTACTCAGTTTGCTTCTCAGGAACTCAAGTTACTGTCTTGTGAGGAGAAGCAAGTCTTACGAGGAGGACTGAGGTTCCTGGGGTTGTTTACCCTGGAGAAAAGGAGGCTCAGGAGAACTTCTCACTCTCCAAAACTCCCTGAAAGGAGGGTATAGCCAATTGGGGATCACTCACTTCTTCCAGATAGCAAGTGGCAGGATAGGAAGAAATGGCCTCAATGTGCACCGGGGGAGGTTTAGATTGGATATTAGGAAAAATTTCTCCCCTGGAAGAGTGATCAGGCATTGGAACAGGCTCCCCAGGGAGGTGGTAAAATCACCATGCCCGAAAGTCTTCCAAAGGTATGTGGATGTGGCACTTGGGGATGTGGTTAAGTGGTGATCATGGTGGTGCTGGGTTAGTGGATGGATTTCATGATTTTAGAGGTCTTTTCCAACCTTAATGATTCCCTGATTCACATGGGATTGTTAATTGCCTTTGTGATTCAGAAATGGTTAATTACTCAGCCCAGTTTCCTTGGTAGCAATAATAATGATCTGGCTGTATTTATACAAGCAGAATGTAATATCAGTGAATAATTATTCTTATTGCATTGTTTGTCAAAGATTAAAATAACTCCTGGCACATCTGGGAAAAGTGTTGAGTGTCCTCAAAGTCATACCTCAGAAAACATGGTGAAAAATATTTGCTTTCTGAAAACAAAGCAAGTTAACGAGCCAATCCAAACTGACTGAATGGGAATGGAAAGCTGTAAACCAGAAGTGGTACAGACAGTATGGAATAAAATACAAGAAATAGGCAGAAGATATAAAACTATTTTTGTTAAAGGAAGCTAAAGACAGCTATACAATATCTATGGCTGCAATGAGAGGAAAAATGTGATTAGATGGAAGTGCTTTTTACATCTTGGAATCTGCAGCTTCAAGGAAATATGCTAGTTTGGATACACAGATGCAAGTCTCAGAGAAGGATTCAAATAACACTATAAGCAGTTTTTCCTAAATGCTTTTTTGAGTGCAATACTGTAACTAGCCAATGTGATGTCCCCCTTGGTTAAATAAAAAAAATAAAATGGAAAGAAATGGAAATGTGGTCCAAGATGCTATAGCACTAATAAAATACTTGCTAGAATTTTATCGAAGACGCTAATTTAAGACAGATGTGGAAGCAGTGGGGAGTGAAAAGGAAGATGAAAATTTAATCCTTCCCAAAACAGGCTAAAGGATCTCAATCTATTTCATTTGCTCAATGGGTAGATTTGATTACAGGATCTGTGTTCCTTCTTTAAGAGAAAATATGAAGGTTTTTCTTCCAATTCACAGGAAAAGGTTTAAAATTACTCAGTGAGGTGAAAGCAGAAATCAGATAAGTTAGCACCACTTCAAAGTGAGAGTAAACATTAGAGAACCTTACCAATTCTTGAAATGAAATTAAATTACCTTCTTTAAGGATCTGCCTTAAGTATGACTTCTGAGAGACACCCTGAGCCCTGTGCTTGCAGGGGCCTGACTACCTCGTTCCTTCTGACCTTGCTGTCAATGAAAAAATGAAAATGAAAATGTCCCATTTACTCTTTTAATGGGCTGTAGCCAGAACAGAGTAAGATCAGCATTGCTTTCAACAGGCCTCTAATGCTTCCTGGTCAATATGAAGGTAATAGTTCTCATGAATGTCTTAATGACTTGTCATCTATAGCTATAGATGTATAACGGCTATAATTAAATGCTCATATATATACATATGTACATATACTTATAAAATATGTATGGATATTTAGAATATTGAAAGTGTCCCTGCCCAAGCCAGGGGAGTTGGAACAAGATGATCTTTAGGGTCCTTTCCAACCCAAACCATTCTATGATTTTGTGATTCTATGAAGGGGATCAAGTCTCTTTTTGGTTTTTTTGCACATTGCAAAATTTAATGTGTACCCCATGAAAATATGAAGTATTAGATTTAAAACTAAGAATCTATGCTCCTGACATAGAGTGTAATTATGCTGCACAAATGTATAATTATACATGTTATGCACTCCTGGAGGATAAATCTATCAATGGATAGTAAACAAAGTGATGTAAATATTATATCTAATTCAAGAAAATATTAATTTGTGAGAACTGGGACAGTGGTCCAAAACCAAAGATTATATATGTATTTTCTTTTTTTTATTATTTTTTCCCCTGAAATCTTGCTAAATATTCATTTGAACCAGAAGACTAAATGAGGTGTTTCTGTGATCCAGGTCAATATTCATTCTGTCTTTAAACCTCATATTTTAAGAGTATCTAGTTGATCACCAGGTTCAGGAAGGACTATTTTCCATCATAACACAAGCTGAATATGTATGCTCAGAAATTATTTTTCCCCCCCTTCCTTTAAAACACCAATGTTGAATGCAGCTGGAGACAGCATGTCAGATTGAGTAGGCCAATGCTTTGAGGGGGTATTGAGAATCCTCTGCTTTAAATTCTTGGCTGGTACATCTTAGCTAGCTAGTGAGGATTGAATATATCATGAGACTTGGGGACAGGGCTGAATTTTCCACAAGTCAGATTAGAAGGAACCTTGGGATTTTTATCAGGCTTTATTATAGCTTGGACTATGGATAATTTCTTACCTAATCAATTCCTTGTTATTGTTGAAGCCCAAGGTAACAACACCTTGTTCTCTTCTATCCCCTACCTATGGCACTTAATAATTTAATTTTTCCTGGGCTGAAATTATGTAGTTTAGCTTAAATTAATGGGCTCAGTACAAGGTAAATGAAAGAAAATTAATGTCTTGTGCTACAGAGTTCAATCTAGTCATTCCTTCTGGTATTAAACAAAAACCATTGCCTTAGCAAATTAATTTGGTCTGAAAAGTCAAAAGTGGAAGAAATTTCAGGAGGGTTGTAGAGAGTTTTCCTACAAACTTTAAAACTGAGTGTTAATTTTTGTTTTGTTTCTATTTTGTGACTAACTCAGTTTGAAGCCAAAAGCTTTCTCTAATGTTTTCTGTAAATTTTTCTTTCACATTTTCCATTTACTTAAATGTACCTGAACCAGTAGGTTCAGAATATGTAATTCAATATTTAAAAAAAAAAAGTCTTTTGAATGTGTAGTTCATTTTAGGGATAATCTGGGCCAACCCTGCTATCAGTAATTGAAGGAGATTACCCATCTACTCCTCGAACAGTTAGTGTCAATTTGGCCTCTGTGTAGTGGGACCAGGATGAGTTTTCTCATTGCTGTCTTTCTTTGCCATGACAGTATATATTTATGATTAATAAGTTGTGAGGTCCTTGTATACCATAATATTAACTGACTGACTGCCTACCCAATAAAGGTAACCTTGCCAGAGGGAATCCTTTGTTCCCAGGCTTGGTAATACTTAGTGCCTGGCTCCCCTAGAGCAGGTATCTTTTGGAACTTGTGTATCTGCCCTGGGGACCTAGAACAATGGCACCTTTTAAAAATTGTTTTTCGATACAAAATACCAGTGCTCACTGTGTTGCAGTCCAGTTCCTTTTACAAGTGAGCCACAGCATCAGCAGAAAATGGGGTCTTTGTGAGATGTGCTCAGCACATGGGATGAGCTGGAGGACGTATCCTTCTGGCACAATGCTGGGGACTTGGTTTAGGATTTCCCCGGCTGGAATTCCAATTTCAGCTCAAGGAGAACAAATGGGGTTTCTTCTCTATTTTCCAAAAAATGCTGTGAGATATTTAGAACCTTGTAATATCCCAACCTGGGATCAGCAAGTGAGCAGAGGAATTAAGCCATAGGGAGGCAGCCAGTGTTGATTGTTTCCATACTTGGGTGGAGGAGAGAAGTAGCTGGGAAAGAAGCAGCATTCAAAGATAGCTCAGGTCATGTTCTCTCTTTTTTTTTTCTTTTTTTTTTTTTTCTTTTTTATTTTTTTTTCCACATAAGAAGCTAAATATAACATGGAAAATTCAGTGATTAGCAGAAATTCTTGGCCCTCATAAGGAGGAGTAGCCATCTCATAGTTTGTGGATATTGTCTTGATCCTGTGTCCCAGTGGACCACAGTAAAATGCCTTCATCTGCCTTTGTTCCCCCTCTCTATCAAGGGGGCAAGCACAGTTTGGGAAGTCAGCTCATTCTGTATCCATTGTTTGGTTGTGAATTTGTATTAAAGAACTAGCTCCAAAATAAAAGGTAACTTGTTTTGGAAGGAGAAGGCTGGAGTTCAAGCACTGGCGTATTTTTTATTGGAAAATTACCATGGTTTTGCCTAACGTTTAGCAAAACCGGTTCATTTTGGTCAATTTTAGAATTGATTGAAGCAAGATACACAGCACAATTGTAGTATAATAAATAAAAATCACAGTATCTGTTTTTTGACATATATGATTTAAGGTAAAGGATAATAAGATTATTTTTTTTAGTGTTGCCAAAATTTTAAGTTCAATCACCAGTGTGCATACATAAGAGACATTCAATAGGTGTAGTAAAAGTTAATTAAATTTAAGCATGTTATGATAGTTTGATTTGTCCCAATAAAGACATGTGGCCTAAAATGTATCTGAGGAAGGAACTCATACCTTTCTCAAGGGACTGGGAAACCAATATGGGATGTACAAGATTGCGTGGCCTCCTATGGCAGTTGTATAAAGAGAAAACTTACACAGAGTAAATGCTTGGTGAATGAACTACTTATTCTGTGTAACTTTGGAAATATTTGTTTGGACCAGTAAATCACATCCTGAGGAAATGGCTTAAAATAAAATTGGGCAAGATTAAACTTGCGCTAGAATTTAAGCAACTGAGTGTAAAGATGAATTGTTTAAATCACCTCCATGGCTCCCTGATCTTGGGCATAGTGAAGGAGCTGTAAATGCCGTGGTTTTGCCCATGGTCTATGTGTATGTGTGTGTCTGTTTCTGACAGGACCTTCATGTAGCTTTGCCATCGCTGCCACTCCAGTGTCATCTTCCCTGCTGGAATAATTGTTTGAGCTGGCTGGCTTATTTTAAGTGTGAAGAATCAGATTGCACAAAGTCACAACTGCTCTTCTGCTGTTTCTACTGCTCTTCTGCAGTTGAAAAATCTGAGGAGAGAAACAAATGTAAAATTTCCTTTTCTTGCGGACCATAGGCACTTTTACAAGTGAGCCACAGCATCAGCTGCCCTACTGGTTCTGGGCTTTACCCCAGCAGTCCTGAGCCCCAGAAGCAGACAGCAAAGTCTGTAACTACTCTTTGTTTCACATCTGTGTTACTAGAGCATGCTCCAGAACCCAGGAGATGCTGTGGTCCCTCTTTAAAGAGGGGTACAAAATTGGAGAAAGGGACTTAAAGCCTCATTCATTATGTCAGAGTGAATGTTTGTGAGTGTATAGGTATATAGAATAGCTCATAACCAATAACCTGTGTTAGTGGTTACTTTGGCAAGTCATATCACCCAGTCCAAGACCAAAGACGAGACCAATCTGAGCTATTAGATGGAAGCACTTTGTCTGCATAAACTCATACACCTCACATCTACCCAAGGTAACTTGGCTACCTGAAGGAATTAGTCGGAGAAGTCCAGGTTCTGTCCACAGCAGGATGGAGGTATGAAATAAGTAGGTGGGCTTAGTGCAGCATCTAGTGGACAAGTGTCCACATCACAAAAAAAACCTTGTGTTTCTGGCCGATTACTGAAGGAAAAATCAGCAAAGGACCAAGGAACCACAGAGTAGAGCAAAATCCAATTTAGCTGTAAGAAGCATTGCTCTTCCTAATGAGGCACACTGGCTAACAAAAGGAACTCATCCTAGTATCATCCATTTTATAAATGTGAAATGCACAGATAAGGAACCTGAGGCAATGTAGATTGACTTAAGTCAAAGTGAATTGAATCACTGGTCAGAAACATGAATTTAATTAAAAGCATGAAATCTTGAGCTAAACTGTCTTTTTTTTTTTTTTTTTTTAAATTTTGTATGCATTTTATGTCCTAAGGAATCTTTCACAATTACTGGTCCAGTGACTTAATGTAATGCTTTGCAGACAGACACAGTTTTAAAAGAAAATTCGGTTTTCCTTATTTCCTAGAGGGAAGGATGTACGGATACTCACACATTCACTGAATAAATTTGATCATTTATATTTTCTCTGTCTTATTTTTTTTATTTTAAAATTAGATTTGAATTTAACTGGTGGCTAATTCGTTAGAAAGATGGGGAATTGAAAATCTGATGTGTTGGTGTGTAACAGAAGAAAAAGGTAATCCCTGCGATTTTCAAAACCACTGAGCAGCCAAGGACTTCCCTTTCAATACTACCAGTGCAGCTGAACTAAAGCAGACCTGGGAGTTAGTCTTGGTAGATACTTTTCAAAGTCTCATGTTTTTAGGTGCTTTCAAAAGTGGGTCATTTGTTCTTTAAATTTTAGTTACTGGCGCTTTCATATTCTCCTATCTGACTTCTATTTGTAAGTTGTAAAAGGAGAACAGCATGTTGGCTAATTAATTTCTTATTCATTTTCTCAGATTTCAGTGGATTAATTCACATGACGAAAATATTCCTGTTGAATCTGATAATGAATAGAAACTCAAAGAAATGAAGGCAAATGCTTATTTACACAACAAAAGCAGAAAGTACTGGCCTTTGGAAAACATGTAAATATTTGCATACAGTCTTTTGTAAAAAGTACAATACAGAGTAATTTGACATATTTATGAAGATCAAGCTGTTTAAAAAAAACCCAGCATTTTCTCAGTTTCAGCTGTGCCATTATGGGAGAAGGTAGCACTCCTTAACTCGTTCGAATCTGGGAATTAATAACTGTTGCAATATACTTTCTTATATCTTTAATTGATTGTAATAATTGTAGTAAGCCCAGTTTTAGCATGAACTGTTGTGTGTCTGAATTTTAAATCTAATAATTTATTACATTTTGAATCTTAAAAGATCTAATTTTAAAAAGTTGTAGGGTTAACGTTTTTAGTTTGAAAACATTGAACAGCCCTGCTGAGCACTGGGCTCCTATGAATCAGTCCCTCCTTTTCCCCATATCTTGTCACTGGATGCAAAGGCCCCAAGCACACATCAAACATCATCTCCAACATCCCTCAGGCATGGGTAAACCCACAGGCTGCAAGAGGGAATTTTATGGTGGATGCTCTATGGAGTTTGAGTCCTGTTTTCTTTCCCTCCTCCTCGCACCTGTGAGCACCAGGGAATGGTGGTCACTGGTTTATTTGGCACCTCCGTGAATAGGCTACCCTCATGGGTGCTCAGCTCAGGTTGCCCCTCTCATTCCCCACCAACGTGCTTTTGATTGTGTGGCACTTGTACCATTTCTCTTTTCTCATTTGTGCCTTTGTTGATTTTGTCCTTTCATCCTTTGTCTCCCAGGGAGTTCTTTCTGGTGCAGTAACAGTAAGACAATTTGTTTACGGAAAGAGCGTATGACCGTGGTTGCTTTCTATGATCCTCCTGATCTCTACAAATCTCATCCTGAATTACATTCTGTTCGTAATCCAGCTTCTTCTAGGTCATCCAAGATATTGTTAAAATGCAGTGGTGTCCATACATCTCCATTTTATTACCTCAGGCAAGGCCGTGGTTGCCATAAACTGATAATAAAATGAATAGTCATGTAAATGAGAAGTACCCATAGATGTAATTTATTTCTACTAGAATAAGACTTTTGACATGCCTCCTCTTGTATCCAGGTTTCTGGACAGTTAGATAAGTTGAATGACTGGACTTGGAGTGGGTCAGTGGTTAGTGGGTCACTCTCTTCCTTGAGACTGATGGCAAGTGTATCACAAAAATCTATTCTAGGATCTTTGTTCTTTATCACTTGGTCTCTAACAGAGTCTGGGGATGAGAAGCACATGCTCATCAGGTCAGCAAACACCACAATGCAGGGAGAAGTTGACAAGTTTACACGCAGGGCTGCCATCCACAGACCTGGATGGTCTGGAGAATAAGGCCAACACAAACTTCATCAAATTCAATGTGTGTAAACAGGAACAGAGCCAGGCTATCCAGGGAAGTGATTACTTTCCTCTTCTCAATGCTTGTTAAACCCTGTGCATCTTCCAGTACAAAGACAATGTTTATTAAATACAAGCAAGTTTAGGAGATGCCCACCAAGATGGTCAGAGGTGGAGCACTTTCCCTTTGAGGGGGGAAAAGACCAAGCCTCATTCAGCCTTTGAAGGAATGGCTTCAAGGGCAAATAATCATTGACCTGAATGGTACACGGTGGAAGGATGAGGAGTCATTGTCCTAGATCAGAATGAGAGAGGTTCAGAATGGACATAAGAGGACATGGTTTATTCTGCAACAGCCCAACAGTGGGCCAGGTTTCCCAGAGACTCAGTGCTGTCTCCATCTTTGGAATCTTTCTGGACTTAACTGAAAAAAGCCCCGAGCAACCTCTTCTGCCTTCATAGCTGATCCTGCTTTGAGGGGAAGTTTGGACCAAGGGCTGTCTGAGTTCCCTTCCAACATGAATTATCCTGAGATTCTGTGATCTACATTTTTCCTCATTAAATAATGCATGGCATAGAACATTCCTTGCTCCAAGTAAAAACATCCTAGTCTTCTGTCTTCCTTTCTGTACAAAAAAAGAAACATTCTTAGAACTGTCAGTTGAGAAATGTGTCTGCACTGAAAAATGGCAATATATTGCTTTGTGCAAGATAGCTATAAGAAATCTCTACAGAAATATCTAGTATCAGGAACGGTCAGTTCATAACTATGTTCCTCTGTCTCAAGATATTTTTCAGGTTTTTCATTAGAACAGAGTAGTAGAAGTTAAAATCAACCCTCCTTTGGATGTTTATAATGCAGCCCTCCTTAGAGGATGTTTCTAACCAACCTAATTGCACAGAAATGCTTTAAAATATGATCCATGTGCATCCTGACATCTCAAATAAGAGGGACTGATTATGGGTGGAGTTTCCACTTCTGCTTAAACTCCTCTCTAGGGTCGAGTTTCAACTTGTTGATACCACTGCATCGAAACCTGCCCAAGAGCAGTTGGTGGGAGACTCCAGATGGGAGTTTCTGGCTGTGATACTCATAATGGATCAGCAGTCACAGTAGTAGATATAATTCTCCCACGGCTCCTGAATCCTGTTCAGCTTCTCCTCTGTGTGTTCCTGTGCCAAGATCTGACACAAGCTTCATGGTATTCTGGCAGAGATGGGATGTGCCAGCAGAGAGGGAAGAGAAGACTGCCTGGGAAATGGAGGGATAGGTACAGGTGGCAGGAAGGAACAGCTGACAGAGTCTCAGGATGTCAACCTGCACTCACATGACTGCACTATCACCTTCAGTTACAGATGGTTCTCTTAATTTAAAGACAGCTCAGGTTTACAGATGTAAAGACCTCCCAGATGGTTGTTATCCAAATATGAAGTGGTGAGGAATCCTAGGGACAACCAGTTTTTCCTAGAAAAGTAATTTTTACCAGTAGCCAGAAATCTCATATGGATGTTAGAGGGAGGTTCAGCTGTAGTTTGCCATTCTGCTTTGGTGGTGAGGCAGTTTCCCACCTTCTGACTCTTGTCAGCTCTCCAGCATGAGCCTGGCTCAGCCTGAAAACTCCAATTTATAGAATAGCACCCTTTAAAGTGAGACAGCACTTAATTTCAATCTGGCATCAATATGTGGAATATTAACACAAATATTTCCCATTAAAACCAAGCTGTGTTTGTCCCTGGTACATCAATGGCGGATTTGACTGTGCAAGCATCGTTAAACTCTGAGGAGCTGCATAGATGCCTCTTCTTTTAATATTTATTCTCATGTGCTAAATTGTTTAAATCTGTTGTTGCACATAAAGTTGCACTAAGGGAAGTAAAAGTGATGCTGTATTTTGGTGTTATCATTAGCAATACTCATCAAAAAATACAAAAGCATCTTTTTGTGAGGTACGTAGGCAAGCATAAATTGTGTACTAATAGTTCAGCAATTTCTTTATTACCTCTCTGCCACAACTATGAAATAACTTGTGTATCAGACTGATGCCAGAAACAAGCACAATTTCAGGTAAACAGCTGTCTAAGTACTCTTTCAGGAAATTTATGTAACTTTAGCTCCTTCCTATGGCTGAAAATGCAATAGTCTAAAACAGACACTACTATTGCATATCCTTAGGAAAAAAAGACATAATTATTGGTTGTGGCTGGCAGTTTATCTTATTCAGAAAAGTGGTTTCCTATTAAAATAATAGAATTCCAGCAATTCACTATTTCTCTTAATCATGCAGAGTAAAACAAGAATTTATATTCACAGCTGCATGAATTGGTTTCTTTAAACACTGTAATTTTTAATAATACCTGAAGATGATTTACCTATATTTTAATTAATATATAGATAAATATATCTTTTTCACCTCTCCAGAACAATTTTCAGTGGTCTGACTTTGATTATTAAGCCTTTGGGGGTGGCATTTTCATCTCACGCAGTATAGTACAAATTTAATTTGTAGCAATCACTAAATAAAGGACAGAAAATTGTGATTGAGACTCTAACATTGGCTAGATATACACTGACATTAACCTTTGAGAAATAAAGGAAAATTCATATGTTAGGAAGTGGCAGAAATAAACTGAGGGAGGTATTTATGAGAGGACAATGGTCTTTAAAGTGATAATGCTGAAACGAGGTAATAATAACAAAAGCCAAAGACCACAGTCCTGCACATTCCTCTACCTATTTGAACTCATGGTCAAGTGACGTCACATGTCTGTTTAGCATGTGATTGACTGTGTCTGTGCTTTTTTCCTGTGAAAAATGTGAGGCAATTTAATTTCCAGTAAAAGAGGAGTTTGCCATAGATTAAGAGTAAATATATGGGAGCAATTTATTTGAGGCAAAATCAATTGTTAAATTAAGGTAATTTGTCAATCAGCCTGACCCTTGAGTGTTTTCAGGCTCAAAGCAGTCACAGCAGGTTACTCTGGCAAACTACCTTTGCTGAAGAGGGCGCTTGGTGTTTGAATTTCCCAGAACAAGACGAGAGTAATGTCAGAGAATCAGAGAATCATAGAATCATAGAATAGGATAGATTGGAAGGAACCTTTAAATGCCATCAAGTCCAACCCTTCTGCAAAGTTCAGGGACATCTCCGACTACACCCACTTGTTCAGAGCCCTCTCCATCTTGATCTTGAATGTTTCCAGGGATGGGGCATCTACCTTCTCACTGAACAGACTGTGCCACTCTCCTTATAAAAATCTTCTTCTTTACATCTAACCTAAACTATGGCTCCTTCAGTTTTAAACCATTACCTTTAGCCCTATGTCGTTTTGAGCAAAGGATTAGTGATTAACACCATTCTCTAATCCTGGAGATTCTGGTTGCCCCCTCTAAACCACCTCCTAGGACTTGATTGCAATTCCTTCTTATGTACGAGGACCCATTGTGATAAAAATCCAGTGTCAGTCACCCCATGTATATTTTTAGCTTCCCAGCTAATTCAAAGGGCCTCATCCTCTGCACAAGTTGCATGATATAAATTCACTCTTTGACTGGCTTTTGGAGCCAAGCAAATATTCTGGGGCGTATCCCATGACACAAAAATTGCTAGAGAAGTGCACAATCTGGAAACTACAGAGTTGTCCAGCACAATCCCAGGATGTTTAGTATCCTCAGGCACCCTCAGAAGAAACACGGATTTCTAGTGTCATGGAAACCTGCGAAAGATCCGACGGATACAGAAGCTGAGCTGGGTAGTGCTGCTGACCTCTTGGCCCTTGTACAGTGGAAGCTATGGGAGAGATAAACTCAAGGCAAGAACAGAAGTGAAGACATCATGTCTGGTCACTCTGACCACTCTGACGAGAGAGAATGTAACAAGGACACTGCTAACGCAAAAGAATGTAACAAGGACCTGATAACTGAAAAGATTGCGTTACTACCAGAACAGGGGCAAAGGGGTCCAAATGGAAAATTTTGCATGGAACTTAGAGAACTATAAATATGAGTAAGTTGTGTAATAAACTGGTTTTGCTAGTATAGCATGGTCCATGTCTTTCAATCCCTGCAGAAACCCAAAATCAAGTGCTGTGGATGTGGCCTGTGTGGGGGAAGAGCCCTGAAGAGGTTTCATTATGAAGTATGCTGAATGTCTTGGCCTGAGTTGGATGCAGTCTGACATAAATTTTTTGTAAGCATCTAGAGCATGTCTACAAATGATAAACTTAACCACAATCTTTTTTCATTGTCCAGACGCTGAGTCTCGCCTTGATTTAATTACTTAAGAATTTATCAGCATTCTTTAATTTCTACCTCGAACCAGTGTTTAAGCCAATACCTGGTAGCAAAAAGTGTTGACCATCATATCCATAATTCAGAAATATCTTAAGAACCTTCTGGGTGACCACAACTCCATCAGTTCTTTTGGTGATTTTTTTTCTCAATTGTAGAGTGTTTAGTTTCCATCATTCCTTAAATTACTTTCATGGTCACCTATTCTACAACAATACTTTAAATACAGGAAAAGAGGACATAAAATTTTCTCATTATCCCCATAAAGGAATAATTTACTTAACTGAAAAAAAATGTAGTTGACACTCTAAGTAATGCTGTTCTTGAGAATCAACCCTAATCTCCACTATGAAGCAATAAATGAGTGCTAAAGGCTAAGTAGATTATCCTAGGAAAGTCTCCTTGAAAGTCATTTAACAGCTAATCATATGTCAAGGTCAAACATTTCCAGTTTCTCGTGGCAGAAAAGCAGGCATCCTGACTGATTTTCCTATTCTGAAAGAATTTTAGGAGTATATCCAAACTGAAGGATTCTGCAAATGTCCCCTCAGACATAACCCTTCTCTGACATTTTTCCTGATTTTGATTTGATCTCAATTTGATTTGGCCAGTATCTGCCCCAAGGACAACAGAGGCCTCACACATTTGGGAAAAATAGGGTACATTGTTTTCTTTTTGCTTGGCTCACATAAAAGCCTGACTATGGCACCTAAACTGCCCCAAAATAATTTTGTGACATGGTTGAGGGGGAAAGAGCACAGAGCTCTGGGACACACATGGGCTATGTTCAGTCTCAAGTTCAGTTCATCTTCATTTCTTTGGTCTCTTTAAGCTCTATACTAAAGATCACCCTAACAACTCTTACTGCATTTTAATGTGAAAACAATGTAGGATTACTGTCCTGAAAATTTTAAGCAGCTCCATGAGGGAAGTCCACAGTCAGAGGAAGAGATTTGGGCAGTCATAGAGGCGTGGCTGGCACAACCTGTTTTCCATTTTTACTCACTTTTCCACACTCTGTAGTCATGCCTCAGGGGAATCATATTTCATAACGAGAAGCTGAACACTATAAAAGAGTGTGATTGCATCATGATCTGTCTTGAAACCTATATTTTTTTCTTTTCGTGAATGAAAGCACTTTCCTTGCAGAGTGGAAAGAAGCACATGAATGTAGGAAAGATGATGACTCACAGCTGTAAAATCTCTCACATGCATAACATTCATGAGCATGAAGACCTGACTGCAGCCAGCATGTAGATTCAGTTCTTGTACATGTGTAGAAGGCAGCTGGGGCACTGATAGTACTTTTTCCGAGTCAGCCCAGTGATGGGCACAGGCTGTAAAACCTGCTCAAGCAGCAGTGCAAGGCTTTGGGTGGCCAGTACTTACTGTGGAATGGTTCCATGTCTATATTGTTTTCTATACTTTCTCTTAAGCCAGTTTATTTCCCTAGCTGGTACCCATTTTATTTTTTTTATTTGCACTGTAATCCTGGCTCTGACTGGTACAGTTATATTTTCTAAGGTTTTGTTAAAGGATATGTTTGAGAAATACTTTGGTCCAAACAATACACGAGTAAGAATGAAAAGAGATCGTGACTTTGCAGAGCCGTGAAGTGGAGCAGGTCAACAGGGGAAAGGGAAAGAATGAGGGAAGGATACTACTTCATTCCTTTTAACAGCAAATGATAAAATTCTTCACCCATTTTCCAGATGAAGGAAGGAAATCGGCACTTTTCACATTGTAGGAAGCTTTTAAAATGACATGGTTAATCAACAAAGTGACCTTAGAAATCTGAAAAATAAGAGTGGTATCCTCTGTCTTTGCTGAGGTAGAGGAAGGAGCTGGAAGAGCCTGCCAGGGTTAGTGAGGATCAAACAAGCCATTCCAGACAGCTGGGTTGTTGTGAAAAACCACATTAAACCACATGGACTTTCCTGTCACACCATGAGCTGGTCAAGGCAGCGATGCTTGCTTATGTATTTGTTTATTTATTCAATTTACAAGACACTTTGGTCAGCACACTCCCTTAGGGCACGTATAATAAAAACAGTACATCAATTAAATAGCGATGCTTGCAGCATTGACAGAGTGCCTAACGAAGGACTTTGAATTCCTTCAGGCCTGTCCCTTTGGGGAATACTCAGCTTGTAGCTCTCACACATCTGGAAGGTTTGGAGGAAAAAACACGCTGCCTGAACCCATGGATGTACCTTGAAGCACAATTTGAAGGACAGCAGGAGCTTCAGCTGTAGTCTTATAGCTGTAAGGAAAGAGAATTCTCCAGTTTGGAGCCCTGTATGAGAGAAACCTGAGATTTTTAAAGCTATTTATGTACTACAATCACAAGTAGGCCCTAGTGGGTGTTCTTACTTGCCGTGTTTTTTAATTTTAATTTCAAACTTGTTCAGCCTACAAGGGAAAATCCCACGAGGTACCAGAATGCATCTATCTAACTAAAAATCTGGCCCTTGGTTGAGTACTGCTACAGCATCAATAACCTGGCAGAGGGGCAGCCTCTGAGGTATCTTTTATAGCTTTTTGGTCAAGCACACTAAGAGCTAAAAGTGTGATGTTTATTAAGAGTCTACCATAGAACAAAAATATGGCCTGAAGAGAATAAAGAGCAAAGCAAACAAACCTCTTGTACCAGTTAATATCAGCTCCCAGCCATGTGACATGTCCCACGTGTCCCTGCTTCCTACCTGTGTTCCTCATTGTCTCCATTTTATAGAGTGGCCAGTGGCCACAGAAGGATAAACTCAGGACAACTGTTCGGTTTTCCTAATGGCAGTTTTTGTAGGGTGGTGATGGATCCAGACAGGGTGTCCCATCTTGTCCTCCAGGTCATGCAGACTAAATGGTCCTGGACAAGGGAAGTTTTATTTTCCTTTTCAGACCCTGACTCTCTGCCAGCAGGTCCACAGGAATCCATGGGGAAGCCACATCCCATCTAGATGCATGAAAAGAAGCAGACAGACAAAATCTGATTAAACCTGACTCTAGACTTTTCTTCTCAGATATCTTTAGTCATAAAAGCCACCATTATCCTAAAGATTGGTGATTTGTTGTGCCTGGTTTATAGCATTTCCAACTTGAAATACCCCTGGGGTTGGCTTTTAAAAGCAGATGTTCACTCTTATTTACAAGCAGAATACAGATGTTCTGCACTGTCAGAGTCAGACAAACCTATAGATGCACCAACAAAATCAGGCCAAGAGACTTTTGGTCCAGGCACCCTAAAATCATGGGCTACTTCTGCAGCAGGTGACATTAGCTCAGCTTATTTCAGCACCTGTAAATCTTGACAGGTGATGTTTATTTGCTGAAAAGGTGTTTGCAAAGATCAATTAGCCAATGCCTATAAAGTGCACTGCAGAGATCCAGCAGAACCACTGCTGGAGCATAGCACTCCCCTTCCTTGCCAGGCTCAGTGGGAGCACTGTTGCTTTAAAAAGGGAGCTTGTCCAAGCTCTCCTCCTCCACTGGATCTAAGATGGATGCTCCTGCTGCAGCAGAGCCTGTGAGCAGACTTTGCCCAGCCTGCTTTTTTTGTTTTTCTTGGAAGCTTGCTCCAGACAAGTCAGCTGCACTGCAGACTGAGCAGAAGCAGGAGGGCAGCTCTCCCCAGGTAAGCTACCACTGCCCTAAAGCTGCTCATTCCCACACCTGGATAGGGCAGCACCAAGGATGCTGCCATCCTGAGAATTATGGTGCTCTCCATCCGTCTGTCTGGCTGACTCACAACAGCTCTCAGCCAGGCAAGAGTCAAACAGCTCTGGGAATGGGCTCTCTTGCACTCCTTTCCTGGCTGACTGGTGTGAATTTAGTTATGAGTAGGACAGGGAGGTTCCTGTTCCAAAACCAAAGCTGAGCTTGTGCTTGTTCCTTTGTGTTAGCATCACCTCCATGGAGGCACTTTGAATGACATGGGAGCTGCCTGTGGCGCCATGCTCTTGGGGCCATGCTGTGCCTGGAAGCAACCCCTTCAACCTGTGCTGGATGAGGACATGGTCTTCAGTCACCACACAGACCTGGGGGCTGGCTCAGGAGCATTCTGCAGGCTCTTGTAGGCCTGCAGTCTCTGGGAGCAGTTTAAGCTCTGTTGGCTCCTTTCCCTCAGAAATGCATTGATTTTCCACTAAGCTCCTCATCTCTGAGGCATTAAAAATGTCATCTGTAGAGGATTGTGCACTGGGCCCTCCAATTACTCTCTTAAGTTTGTCTTTATTTCACCTTATTATTCCCATGGACTCTTTGGAGGACACGTTTCCTTTGTATAACATCATTTTAGGAAGGGCTTTCCTTTCCCCTTCCCCAGGGTGGTAGAGCATGGGAGGTAGGAGACATTCCCAACCAACACAGAGTTGGAGGTGTTCTTTTCCTTAGTGTCTTCCATTTACAGAACTGTTCCCTTTGGCCAACAGTGACAGACCCTGCTTGTACCCTCTAGCCCCAGGGACAGAAAGTGTTTGGGCAGTGCTGTCAGGGTGAAAAGCCCCTGCCCTGGCTTTAAAAGGCATTCTAGAAAGAGAAAGGTGCTGTAAAGGGACAGTGGTCTGTACTGACTGGGAAGGATTGTTGTCACTAGCCCTGTGCTTCTCCCTGGACATGCCCCAGTAAAGAGGGTCAAGCCAGAACTGTGAGCACCAAGGGAGCTCTGTGACTGAGAGCAGCTGGTCCAAAAGTTCCCGTGAATGAGAGAATTGATAGGATTCCCAGGCAACCCAGAATTAAACTTGCTTCTCCTCTGTCTGATTTTTTTGTGAGCCACATGGCTTTACACCTTGTATTTAAGGCCATGGCAATGGGCATCAGCCCATGGAGGCAGAGAGAAGTGGCTGTATGTGGCACACACAAAAGCAACACCCTTCCAGCTTTCTCTGGGTAACCTTTTCTTTTCCTACTGTGAAAGGCTGGTCAGGTTACAGAGAAAGACACACAACAACTGTTGAGAGAAGAAAAAGTCTTTCAGAGATATTTTTATTCAGCCAGGTGGCACCTCTGTTTGGGTTGGAGTCAAGGGCAACTCTCTCTACAAAAAGGCAATGGTGGGCATTGATGATTTTTCCTTGTTGACAGTGGTTGTTTCCCAGATGTGGGGTGGATATATTTAATAGAGGAATCTGCAGCCTCTGTTCCCCTAAATACACCCAAGGGGATCCTGTGTGTCCACTGTGTCCAGAGGCAAGATCCATAGTCTGTCTTTAGCATGGTGAGGTTAGAAATGCCAGCAGAGAGCCAAAGTAGATGATGTCATATAGAGGTTTTGCTACAATTTTGGTGGAAAACTTGATAGAGAATTTAGCTGTGACCACAATTGCATTTCTTATTTGTGAGTTTTTCTTGGGTTTGGGTTGGTTTTTGGGTTTTTTTGTTGGGTTTTTTTTTTTTTTTTTTTCATGGAATGAGAATTTTGTAGCTGAAAAACCATTAAATGCCAAGAGCTGTGAGGATAGTGGCATTTGCCAGAAATGAGAACAGAATTTCCTGTTACAAGAATCTGAAGGAAATCACTCACAATCTTCCTGACTGCTGAGAATATGCTCACTTTTAATGGCAACTGGCAAGTTGGATGCATTTATATGTAGGAAAGAAAAAGTAAAAAATGAAATAAATTCTCAAAGTTCACACATCTGGTAATCAGAACCTCCTTCTCTATATGTCAGGGAGAATTTCTGAGTAAAATTTCACAGGGGGACTCAGAGGTGTTCTCCTGCTTCTAGCACATGTGGTGACAGCCTGGGTTCAATTCCAGCATGAAATGTGTATCTGCTTCACCTAACCAGGGTGCCTGCACCCTTAGCCAGAGCAAATCTTGAACATTATAACAAAGGGCAAGTAATGTAAGACTTGAAATCATAGGACTTAGATTTAGGCCTTGTTCACTTATTTTGTATTTATTTATGCCTGCCGTTATAACTCAATTGAATGATTATTTTACAATCAGGATAACAGATTTTCTTTCAAAATGCTAGTAATGTGGAAAATTCACTTCTCCAAAGAGTCAAATAGCCTGACCTTCTCATGAATTCTGATGTATCATCGGTTTTATTTTTACTTCTGCTTTCATCAAGCACTTTTTCTTTATGCTTATTATTTCTCTCTAAATAGTAGTAGCATATGACCCGAGAAATAAAGGCTGGGTTCTGGTGGTTCCTGTCTGAGGCTGCCAGCAGCAGTCTGAAAGTCTCAGTACAAGAGATGGTTGTAGAGGCACTGCTTTTCCACCAAAACCAGTTATGGGAACTACATTTAAAAATTAATCCAGGGCCTTACACAATACTTCCAGGAAATGGTCAAGGTAATAATAATGGGTTTTTACTTGTGGGCGGGTTTTGGTGGTTTTTTTTTGGGGTTATTCATTTGGCTCAAATTTTGTGATTTTTTTTTTTCTGTCTCCTAACTTTTATTTAGATCATGAAAGGATTTCACACATGACTCTTAGAAGATAGATCCTTTACTTGCCATCAGTTGGGTATAGTCCCTATCAACTTCCCATCTATGTGGGCAATTAATGATCACCAACATCTTAATTCTGTGTGATCCAAAGGCAGTGAAATATAAGCAGTGCAAGCATCTCCTCAGAAACCAGTGATACATTTCTTGAAAGTGGATTTCCCCTTTGAAACTCTTTTGGGCCACGTAACACTCTGTGCCCCAGCTAGTTTAAATCCCAGGAAGAATTGCTTCCAAGTGCTTTTTATTGAAGTCCATACCCTGAGCACGCCAGAAATTATCAGTGGAATGTCATATGTAAAGCTCAACATAAATAAATGGCCTGAAAGCAATAGCATGAAGTACATATATTAAGTGTTGCATGTAGTAAGGGATATCCAATTGCATGAATACTGAATGTGCATTGATTAGCCAGGAAGCAGGGAAAGGTGTAATGGTGTAGAAATGAATCCCAGAGTGAGTCTCAGGGAAAAATGAAAGGCTGTTGCAAAGCTAATTTTAAAAACTTGGACCATATTTAGAGAAATACTAAGTACACAAGAGATGGGAGGGATCATTCTGCAGGGCAGCGTCACCATTTGGATGTGCACTTTGAGAGGGACAGGGCGATTTTAGAGGAAAACACCAAGGGCAAGAGGGGTTTTATAGTGTATGAGCTGTGGTGAAGTTTGAAAGAATTAAGTAGAACAAGTTGGGATAATCAATGATCATCTTCAAATAAAGAGAAGCTGTTTTTATAAGAATGGCTGAAATCTTCTAAGCTACAACTTTTCATAATGGAAAAGAGAACCATTAGAGAGGATGCACAACTCATTTATAAAGTCATGAGTGACAGGGAGGGGACGAATAGAAGTTAACTGTTCCTTGTTCCTTCCATTGCAACTTTTTGAGAAAGCTGGTCAAGATATCAGGGCCAAGATTCAGAATAAACAAAAAAGATAGAATTGGAAGGCCAAAAAATACTTCTCATCAATGGAAGTAGAATGCATTCAGGGGGAGGCAGGAAAACAAATGGAAAATTCCTACCAATTCCTCCTGCTTCTTACTGAGGGAGTCCTGCTTGCACACAGGACATGCATGCAGAGCTGGTGACCACAAGGAAAGGTCTGTGGCCAAGCTGATGCCTCCACTCAATGCATAAAGCAGAGATGTGTGTGGTGCAATAACTTCAGTGCACATTGACAAGCAGAGCTGGCCGGTTTAGTGATAGCAACAGGGTATCAACACAAAATTCCATGTAGACTAACCCCCTTTTTGTCCCAGCAGCCTAGATAGATAGTGCAGCTCTTAGTCCTTGGTGAGTTCTAGCACGTGGTTGCTAAACTGATCATTTCAAGCTCTTTTAGGTGCATGTGTATTACACTATAAAAACTTGAAGGAATCAGTAGGCCTACATTGTGACATTAAAGTAAGGCATATATTTTCTAAATATTCTGTGTGCATGTTTCCACGCTGTGCCAGCAGGATCAGACCTTTGTTTCTCTTTAATTTGTCACAGAAAACCTTAAAAATGCTAATACGAGATATAAATAGGAATCTTCAGATAAGTGGAGCTGTTTTGTATCTGTTGAGGACTGTCAGCAATATGCTTGCTTTTTTCTTTCAAGCTGATATTTAATTAGAGTCTTTTTTTCTCCCCTCTCTCATATTTTTGTTTTAAATTCATACCTGGCTGGAGAAGTTACTTCAAAAAATCATATGCAGTTGGTGACTTTGTAAATTATTTAACAGATCAAAATTATTTTCATAATTAATTCAGACAGTTTTTCACTAGTTACAAATGTAGAACTATGCAGGGAATGTGGCTCTTTATAATGTGTAAACACTTTTGAACATGAGTACTTTCTGTAAGAGCATTCCTATTAACTTAAAAATCACTGTTATAGGATGGCATGCTTAGAGATATGGGCATTTAATTGGAAGGCACTAATTCTATCTTCAGGTGGGGAGGTTGAGTCATATGTTTTCCAAGCTGCCTACCACATCTGAAATCTTGATGCATAGGCTTTTTTTTCAGAGCATCCAGTCTATCCTCTGCCTTTCTCTTTGCCTCCATGCTCAGATTGCAAGGTGCTTGAGGAGAGCTTTCTATCCACATGTCCCTGTCATCTCTAGGTGAAACAAACCAGCAGGGTCTGCTGCTGGCAGGAACCAACTGGAAACCCATCCCTGTCTCCATACAGTGATTTGTGAAAATGAGATCAGTTGTCACAAGCCACTGTGGGAGATGGAGCAGATGCTGCTCATGACAGTGGAATAGGTGGATCCCAGCAGTCCCAATGGCATCTCACAGAAGTGGCAAATCTGTCTCTACACAGCTGTCCCTGGAGTTCTCTGTTCCATATCCACCCCAGTGGCCCTATTCATCTTCTCCTCGTGGCAGGACTAGCCCAGACCTTATCTGCTCCTTGAGCTTTTGGACACACCAAAAAAAAAAGTTGCCTTATCCCTGTTTCTAAAAGTGCATGTGAAAGTTAAAACTCGTATTACCCCTTGGAACCAGTTCAAACACGGTTTTGCATGAGGTATAGGAAGATCTCAAATTAGCAGCTCTTGAGCTGGTATCTGGTGACTGTGGGATCTTTCCTGGGCTGAATTCTATGATATGTGCTCACAGTGAGAAGGTGGGACCTTATTCTGGGCTGGAGCAAGTGTGAGCAGCAGGTTAAGGTAATTCTCCCCAGCTACTCCACTGTGGTGAGACTCCCCCTGGAGTGCTGCATCCAGCTCTGGGATTCCCAGTGAATGAAAGGCATGGACCTGTTGGAGCAAGTGCAAAAGTGATCAGAGGGTTGGGATGTCTCTCCTATGAGGAAAGGCTGAGAGTTTGGATTGTTCAGTCTGGAGAAGAGAAGGCTCTGGGCTGCTGCTTTTCAGTACTTACAGGCCTGTATGAAATATGGGAATAGAAATCTTCTCAGGATCTGTTGTGATTGAACAAGGGGTAATGGTTTGAAACTAAAGGAGACTATATTTAGACTAGATATAAAGAATTTTTGTTTTCCAGTGAGGGTGGTGAAACATAGGCACAAGTTGCCCAGAGAAGTGATGGACGTCCCATCCTTGGAAACATCCTGAGCTAGGTTGGACAGGGCTTTGAGCAATCTGACGTAGTTGAAAACACCCCTACTTGTTGAAGGAGAGTTGAACTACATGGCCTTTAAAAGTTGCTTCCAACCCAAACCATTCTATGATTACTGTTCCAGAGGGAGATGGATTTTCAGGCAAACTAAGCCCAGGCTTCTCATAATCACTGATAGACAAAAATCAGTAAAACGGAATGGATGTCCCATTGTATACCCCAAAATGACCAGCTCACAGAAAGTGTAGACATAGCTGAGGTCCTTGAAACACCCTAAGTGGAGCCTCTCCAAAGACAGAACTGGTTTAGACTGAGGTGTGAGACTGTTTTGTTCTTAAGAAACATGTGAGACAGTTGTGTGCAATCATTTCTATTTTGATAGGGGATCTTTCAAGTTTGTTTTATATTTACGTTCTCTGGTTCCCTTTGTATATGCTGCCTGTGGTGCAACAAGCCTTTTTGCTTTTTCTTTTATCTGATTCTTTGAGAAGACAACTTCTCTTTAATCACTGTCAGAGACAGGTTTTGTTTTTAAGAGGCTTGATTAGTATTCAGGGACTTCAGAGAACAGCAGAGAAGATGGTTTTGAATTCTAACATAAGATTAGAAGGAAGTTAATAATCACATACGTTGACCAAGGGTTTCTAGATCATCGTGATTTTCTCGTATCTAATGGATGTTGTAAGGGTTAATGGAGTTTTTAATGGTATAGCAATGGAACAAAAAGTTGAGTAGTGAAATCAGGGAAGGGGAAATGCATAAATCTATACCATAGTAACCGAAATTAGGCAGTCTTCTCAACAGAAACAGCGGAGGAATAAGACATCCTAAAATTAAGTGTCATAAGATCATCAAAGGTGAATACATAAAAATTCTTTGTGACTGTTTTTGGGGGGTTTTTTGGGGGTTTTTTTTGGGGTGTTTTTGGGGTTTTTTGGGGTTTTTTTGTTTTTTATTATATTGCTCTTGTTTCTCACATGATATGTCAGGTCCAAAGCTAAGCATTACTATGTGAAATAGCTCCAGTACAGGAGGAGATATATACACATTAAGCGAGGAAATACCATGCAAACATGATCATAATGCTTCTGAAATGCAACTCAGTTGCAAGTTAATTCATCCATTTCTACAAAATGGTGCACAATGAAGGGCAGACAGACATCTTTGGAAAACCTAGAGCTGAAATGTTGGCAGCTTCCAGAGGGGCTGGTAGAGCAGGAGAGGTCTTATCAGGCTGAGCAAGTGGCTGGATCAATGCACTCAAGCCCAAAGAAGGCTGGAGGGCTCAAAAAAATGGATCCATGGACTCTTCATAGAGTAACACTCGCAATTTGTGTTCTTCTGAATATTCCTTAACACAAAAATGTGGAATAGATTTTCCAAGAATCCTTGCTCCTGCAGTATAACTGATTTAAATGCCTTTCCTGGCAAGTGGCAATATACTTGTGTGTGTGATGAGTGAGTGCTGTTGGAAAAAAAAAAAAAAGAAAAGATAGAGAAGGATCTCTGAGCAAATGTTTTCTTATGGCATTTTTCTGTATGTGATTTTCACTTAATGGAAATAAATGTCTTGGCCAATTGCGACATGAGTTATTATTCAAATCTGTCACTGGAATAAATCTTCCTTTTCTGAGATTTTCCCAAATGACTGTGTGTCAGGTAACTGTTTTTCACTTGAAAGCAACGATTAGCTCAAGTGTGAAGGGATGAATTTCGTGCCTTGCAAAATACTTGAGTGCTTGCTGTTTGGTGCATCTTAACACTGAAATGAAATCACAGGTGAAACCCCTTCTGGTTGAGAATCTGCAATAGTGGCAGGGGCTGGGGAAGAAATGGGAATTTTAATGAACAGATATGTCCTTCCTTTTGAAAACATGAGCCAGCTGAATGCAGTAAGATCCAAATGGTCCAAGAGGCTAACTGGCTGATTGTCTTTCCCTTCTTTGAAATTGGAATTTGGAACTAAATGCAGGTGATTTTAATTAGGCCACATGCATATTAATCAGAAATCACATTTGTGTGCTTGAGTTTGGTTTTCAATCAGGACATAGTGTTTAAAACATTGAAAAGTACAGATGTGATGCATCCTTCTCTTCAAAATGCTAGTGATTGGTACAGATTGGGAATTACTGATCACTGAAATCACTAAGATGGGTGGCTATTAGAAGGGCCAAAATAGTTTAATAGCACAGATTTCAGGCATTTTATAGTAGTGTCTCCTAAAAATATTGCCATGCCACCCCCATCCCAAATTAATGCTTCTAAGGCCAGTGATATAGTGTGCTCACACCTTAAGGTAGCACTGTGATTCATGTTTTAATGATAGTGGCTGCTGGCTGTAACTATGGAATGTATTGTCATGGAAACTACGCTTTTCTATATTTACACCAGTGCTGGTAATGCGAGAGACAGTGCTTGAAAGAAAAATCTGTATAATATATAGCTTAATAACAAGACAGGCAAGCTAGGAATAAACAGATCAAAGATTCAGCAATGTTACAGCTGCTGTTTGTCACCACAGTATTTTTCTAAACAGGCTCATTCACTGTTGAGAGAAGTGCTGCTGCGATGTCACTTCGGGCTCGTGGGTCACACAAACTCAGGTTATTGAACAGCTGACTGAAGGGCATACATGCAGTGAACTCCCTTGGCACACGGGCTCACGTCCAGGCTGGTCGGGAGAAAAGTGTGAGCTGAGTGAATTGTGGACAATGGTTTGTAAGAGCTAATTATTTGCAAAAAAGAAATCTTCAGAAATGGAACTGGGCTGTAACTCTGGCTGTGGGGCAGCTCTTTGTGCCACTTCCATCTAGAAACTGCTGTAATTTTACTGAGGCTGGGCTCTTTTGAATGCTAAGTTCAGAAATAGAGTGAGAAACAATAATCGGAAAACATTATTCCAAGCTGGAATTTGATTGCACACTAAAATTGAATAAAAATTAAGTGATTGCATGGTGCAACAGTAGGAGCAAAGATGAAGAAATTGGTTGTTTTATGGCTTTGAACTTTGCAAAGCAAGGGTAAATTATCCTGAAGAAATTCTACTTATAGATATATGCATACATGCAACACACACACGTGTGCATCTATACTTATATAAACTCACTATATAAAATCTTAGTAGAACAGATTGCGTAAGTTAGGGTCTGCAATCTCAGGCAGCTTTCTAAAAAAAAATCCAGTGCTATTCATCCTCTTGTACTGCTTGATCTGGCTTCACACCGGGACCTCCATTTGCCATTTTCTCTGTTCTGTTGTATAACAAATTTCTACTTCGGGTTTGTTACAGAAAACTGTTTCAGTTGTGACTTAAGAACTCACTTGTGATTACCAGGGAGACAAGCTGCTCTCATTTCTTTAGAAAGAGTTTCTAATTTGATGGGCAGAGCTTAGTGAGTCACAGAAAAGCAGGGTCAGGGCACTGTGGAACAACTGCTTGGTTTACTTTGCTATCAGCTGTGAAATCATTAAGGACATCACTTTACTTTCATGGCCTTTCATTTTGTATTTGTGTCTGCCATGACCAAACCTAAACCTGGAGGATACATTAATCCAACTTTTGATATAAATAATCCTCTTTAAAAAGCACAGCTAGTGATTTGTTCATCCAAGTGCTTTATTATGCATTTTCAGCTGGTGTTGCTTTAACTGAAGGAGCAGCGACAGCTGTAACAGAATCCTAACAAGTATTATGCTCCCAAACTACTTCTTCAATTATTGCTTTTCTGGTTTACAGCAAGATGTTTGCAGGTTGCAGGATAGCAATACTAGCTGGAGACAGTTACATTGCCTCCAAAGCAGAGGCTTGACTTTTTAGCTTCATGCTGGTGCATTTTCCGTGTTACTTCATATCTTCATTCAGTGTCTCCTGCAATCCTTCAACCTGTCTATTTGTAAATTTGTGCCTGGAGAAAGCTCCCATGTGGCAAGCCAGGATTGGATAAATGTTGCTTGTATTTCTCTTATTACAAACTCCCAGCATCTGTGATTTTCAGCTCTGAGTACAGTTTGTTTCCTGCTGAGATTCATCTATTTGGGGAAAGCAAAGGTCATCGCTTCTCTGGAGTTGCGACTGATTTGATTCTTTTTCACGGGGAGGCGCTTGGGAAGGGAATCCTTACTGGAATGCATATTGATAAAGGCTGAGGATCCTGGCTTCTTAGATAAGTCATTTTTTTTCCTCTTCTCTCCACACTATGACTATGTATTGCAGCAACTCACTGGCTTTTTACCAAATCAGGAGCTGCAGTATTTTTCTTCCGATGGAATAATTTCAGCCCACTTCAGCTAGCATGACAATCTTATGTGATTGTTATGAGTAGGCGTTTACATCCTTTTACATGCTAATACTGCCACACCTGCTAGTCCCCCTCATTTCCATTTCTCTCTTTTTTTTCTTTTTTTTCTTTTTTTTTTCCCCCGATGTAAAAACTAATTTCCCAGAGGAAGGGGAATCCTGAGATCCGTGATCGTTGTTGCATCGTTGATTCACCAACAAAGAAGGGGATGGCTGAATGGGACCCAGGTAGAGATTCAAGCAGGCTGCTTCTGACCAGCAAGAGGAAAGCTAGCTGTTGAGCAGCATATGTTGCCACTCCATGTGCTGTGTTAGCTACTTGTTTTCAGCCTTCAGTAGGCTGCCACTACTGCAGCACTAAAGGAATGTGCCCTATTGTTAAAAATCCTGACTGCTTTACACCAATGATTTGCCACTGCAAAGTTGCATGCACCAACAACACTTTATCGTTGATGTTTGGATGCAAGGTAGGATGTGGTTAATGTATTTAAATGCATGCTGTAACTCTTTTGAATATCTGTGCTGTTTAATTTCGTGTCTGACTAGAGATTTCAGTGCAAATTGCGATCTGTTGGCTATAAATTAGGGCTTACAGCCGGCATGTTTTAAATGTTAGAGAAAAAAAAAATCAGAAGTAAAGCTTTCTTATTTCCCAGGGTTATACGAGCAGAGATTTACACGGGAGAATTACGGATTATGAAGCATTTGTTTCAGAGTTGATTGTATACTTAGCTAACAGTGCTAAGATTGCTAAACCACTACTCTGCTGTTTGCCTGGCTTTATTGATTTGGATGTGTATACTCTTATTGCAAAAACACAATCCAGCAAGACTGAATGTATTTTTTTCCATTTATATTGCTGACATGGTTTTAAACCAGAAGAGCAATACAGAAGTATACAACCCTGTACTTCTCTGTAAGAAAGAATAAAGTAAGCTCCTGATCCCTATTCTCACTTAAAGAGAATATCTTTAAGTGTTTTCTTCTAGGGACTGGACAATCATTAAATTTTCCATTTAAATTTAAATCATAAGGTGGCGCAGTTAGCCAGAGAAGTTTTTTCCTGGCTGTGTAATGCAACCCCATCCCAATTTTTTTAATGATGGTGTTGGATTGGACTATATTTTCCCCCACATACATCCTGGCTTGATGTTTGAGTATAACCAATGTTTGTTATTTTACTAAAATAATTTAGAACTCATGGCATGTTTTTAAAACTTATTATCTTTGGGGAAAAAGTTTGGTTCTTGGATCACTGGATCAATCATAATGATTTTACAGGGGGGTTTCATATTTTGTCCAGTTCCTTTTCCTTGATCTCCTTAAATACTGGATGATATTAAAACTGTTCCTCTGTGTCTAAATAGAGTAGGAAATGAGCAGTTATATATATAAAAAAGTGTCATAATTACTTAAAATCATTAACTTCATACTTGAACTTTGCTAATCCTCAAAAAGAGCTAGGCTGCAAAAATAAAATTAATTTAGTTATATAGTCCACAAACTAGGGAACACAGTAGGCTTTGTGAGTTCTTGTGTGACAGAGTAGCCTAAATAAAATGAAAAGACTTCATGGAATAGGTTATAGATGACCCGATGCTGCCTAAATGTATATCAGCTAGAAGTTAATGACAGCTCATGTATTGCTTCGTGTAATACCCTAACTCAAACTTGGTTGTAGTCAAACACAAATTATTTGTGTACCTTCTGCTTTTCCTCTAACTATGGCCTGCCTATATGTCTGGTTACTTGAGGCTTTCTTGAACTAAAGTTTCTTGTTTCTTCCCTTCTGTTTTAAATAGGCAAAAAATATGTTCTATTAGTGAAAGGGTTATAATTTAATTGCTGTGTCATGATGCCACTAGTGATATAAATAGCATTAAGAGTTTGTCAGAAGCTTCTTTAATTTGCATTTTCTATAAGATTTTTTTCTTTAACTTTCAAACCTTAAGTCCTCTTGTTTTCAAATGTTAAATCTAATTCATAAAGGTGAATTGTTAGTCAGGGGAAATTAAATACACGCCACTTTTCTACAAAGGTAGGCCAGTGGCCTAGGGACTAGTGTCCAATTTGTATTCCTGCCTGTAAGCATGATTTTCAAAGGATATTCTTTGATGCACTTAAGTTCTTTCAAGATTTTCAGATCCTGTTAGGGGGAAGCAAGAGAACAAAAATCATAAATTCCCAACTTTTTTTCCCCTCATCTTTCTTTAGTGCTTCAGGCTCATTACATTAGTTACAGTCAATGTTTTATCTTTGTGTGGTGGTGTATGAACTACTTCTCAAATGAAATACGGATGTGTGGGATAGTGATCATTTTCAGGGAGATCAGTAGGAGCACAAGTGAACTTATTTATCTTGGGCTGGTTCAACATGTGTCCAATTAGTAGCCTTTGATACCACCACCAAGTATGCATGAGTTACACTGGTAAATGTTCAGAAATCACCTCACTTCAAATACCTTTTTCTCATTTTTGTTTGTTGTGCAGCCAGTACATGAATTCATGACTTTTTTGCTTGGGACACTTATATTTCTAGATTTATGGGTGCAGATGCATTGTTAACAGCCAAAGAAGTGTGAATAAGAAGTAAGACTGTTTCCTTTTAGGCAATGTTTCAGTCATATGACATGAAGTCATGGATCTAAGCATGCTCATAATATTATGACTTCTAGAATCACATGGTTCTTGAACTCAGGAAAGAGTTCAAGATATATCCTGAAATGACACTTTATGTTCTGGGTGACAGAGGAGAAAATGGATCCTCAGAATATAAAATCTAGATAGCGGAATAGACAACTGCGGAATTCAAGGTAGAGGCAAATATTCCAAGCGCTTAAGTGTTATTAACTGACTCATTTCAAAAGGACAGGGCAAGCTGCAGTATTGCTTACGCTTTCAATGTGCAGTATTTAATTTGTGTTACATACAGACTTCTTTTTCTTGTGGTCTGAGAAGTAAGTTCTTCTCAGAACCATCACACCCATTTTATCTGCTCCCCGTGCAATAGTGTTACTGTCTTCTCATTCCTAGCAGGTGGTGCCAGGGAGTTAGTGTGGTGGGGCAGGAAGAGGGTGCACATCTTACCGCACCATATGTTGAAAAGAAGGTCAGTGGAGGAGCTCTCACTGTGCCTGGGGTAAACTCTGCTTGTCAGCTTGATTTCCTGGATTTTGGTAGTTGTCCTGGACCTTTCCTTTCAGTGATGTCCAGTTTTGTGATCCTTGACCTTAGAACTGCAGAGAATTCAGAGTTTAATTTGAAAGACAGGTCAGTGTCTACTTGAATTTCCATGATTGCACTTTAACGCATTTGAAGACTTGTTCAGCTTCTAGCAGGGAAGTACCCATGTTCCCATCACAGCGGTACAGAGCTAAAGCAGAAACAGGATAAGCAGGTTGTAAAACACGGCCCTCAGGTGACAGGAGCTGCTGTCAGAACTGTCTTGTTCACAATCCTCCAGGGCTGGCACATGCCTGCCTCTCCCCTGAGTCCATAAGAAGCTCCACAGCTACTGGATAGATTCATGTCTACAGATTGAAGGAAGGCTTGTGTGCAAGACACACCCATGTTTGTGGATCTCCATTGAGAGGAGTGCACAGGCAGATACCAGATTCTCACTGAAGATGCTGAAACTTAAATGCATGCTAAAATGTCAGTATATGCTTACTCACTTTGCTGAATTGTTTGTTCAGTATTGCAAAAGAGTTATCTCCTGTATCTCAATATCCTGTTCATTTTGCTCTTATTAAGAGTGCTGGGAAGGGATTTCAGGTTGACTGACTTGTTTCTTAAATTATATTTCAGTCGCAGTTCTGACTCTCAGATGGAAATATTATTCTGCCTTACTTCTTTTACTTCTATATATTGAAAATAGATATTGAGGAGATTCCACTGACTTTTCTGTTTGCTGACCTTGACCAGCTATTTTGATTAATCCTACTTTCCTTTTGATTTAGGTTTATTTTTATAGCTGTCCCAGCATAATTTAATTTCTTTTTAAAGGGATAAGATATACTTGCCTCTCTTCCCTGTCTGCTTTCTTTCTTCCTAGCACATTTATTACAACCAGTCCTCCAGCAAAACAGCTGGTTTTGGTAGGGCTTTTTACTACTATTTCTCAGTTTTAGCTGAAACAGCCAAATAGTGACATATTCTACTATCCAAGGTGAGGATGCAAGTAAACCCACCTCTTTCTTCAACTGCCAGAACTTCTATGTTTTGAAAAATTATTGTAATGCAGACGATTTTATTGTTAAGACAAACATTAAGTAGTATTACTGAGTATCTTTATGTTCCTACTTATAATTTTTATAATTATCAAACTGTTGGAAAACTAGTAGTTTTCTGTACTGATATTATTAGTCTTTTTAAGGAACTCTGGTGTGCCACTTAGTTCTTAAAAGAGAATATTCTCTGTATTGTCATAATTTAGACCTGGCTAGTGTAAGGAGCAGCAGTTTGAGATGACAGCCAAGTACTTCTCCAACTAGGTATGGTCCATAGCAGACCTGCTTAAGGCCTTGCAGGATTTAGCTTCTTGATGTACTCACAGAACTGAAGTGCAATGGATGCAACTAGATAGAGCACTCACTCCAGTTCCAAATGATTTTTTGACAATAATCTCCCAGCCCTGCCCATGTAGCCATGCTTTTTTACATTACAGAGTAGGCTTGGGGTGTGAAAATAGGATGCCTTTTTGATGTAACTAAGCAGAAACACACCAAGTATTCTGCAAAATCTTGGATATATTCAGCTTATAAAAGCAGATTAACACTACTTCAAAGGAAAACCCAAAACAGAGGTGTGGAGCTGTGATTGAGCCTTTCTTATCAGCCCTTCATTCTGCGTATCCATTCATGCTGCTTGCTGATGTGTACCTAACCTCTGACTCCACTGATGTATTTAATTTCTGATTGTTTGGGGCCCAGATCTGGAGAGATGTAAAAATACAATATATCCATGGTCAGGCTGACTTCTGTGATCCATCTGTAGAAACTGGTATATTGTATAGGGTTCCAGAACCCTCTGAAAGAATTTGCTGCCTATTCATGGACAATCAGCAGAGTAAGTCAGCTGGAACATTGCTGCCACTTGCTATGCATAACATTGACAGCGGTGCTGAGAAACCTACTTCCACGAATAATTCTTGTTAGGCTACTGTGGTGTTTAAATAAAAGTGCTCAGCAATAGAAGGAGCTGCAGAAGAGATGCAGCATTGCCATTGGCAAGAGGTTCTGAGTATGATCACTTGAGTCACAGAGGATTTGTGCATTAGTGTACAACACTCGAGGCAGGGAGAGTTTTCTTATCTGGCATTACATTTATGCAAGCTGGACCTGGGGTGTAAGCCCAAGCAAATTTACCTGGCTGTATTTTTTTTATTTCTGTCTGGCATTCAATAACCCCTTGCACTTTACCACTTCTGGCTGAAGAAGTGATAGCTCTCCAGCAGTTCCCACCCATCATCAATGACTGTGGGAAAAGAACAGCTACACATTTTATTCAAAGGCCACCAGTCTGAGATCTTATGAGTAGCAAGTAGCAGTTCATGAGGCTGTGGGACCCTGTCATGAACTCCTCCCAGTATTAAAAAATGTATAAAGTGGATCCTACTCTTCAGAGCTTTTTGTTCCCCACCACTGAGAGCACTGAGAGGAACTCTGTTATCAGAGAAAACTGTGACTTTGTACATGGTCCTGAGTTTCTTAACTGGAACTCAGCACAGGTTCTGCAGAAATTGATATTCCAGGAAACAGAGGATGGCAGAAGCCTAAGGAGAGGTAGGAGGCAGCAGCAGGAAGGTTCAGGTAAGGCAGCTGGAAAAAATGACATGGGGCAAGATGATGCAGAGACAGCAACTCGGGGGTAGGATAAGAAGGCAGTGGTCTGGGCAAGGGTCCTGAGGAGGTAAGCTGAAAAGGAAGCTGGTGAGGTCTAGCTAGATTGTAAATGGTGAAAAAGTTGTATTGTCAATCTTCTGATATGTTGGGCCCATGCCCTCAGTCACACAGGAGTTACTCGATCGCTGGTCAGGGAATGCAAACAAGTGTTACTATTTTCTCTTATTGGAGTGAGTTCACTTGCCAGCTGTCACCCACTGGCGCTGGCCAACATCTGGGAGGGAGATGCTGAGGCATTTTTCAAAAACGTCATCAGGATAAGGTGTTAAAAATATTTGTATTTGTATGAGAGTACTGTTTTTCACTTTCTGCCACTGTTGTGCCTACAGGCTCCCTGTAAACTGTGACAGAAATGGGTGGCTGGCTGGAGATACCCTGAGACAGTTTTAATTAAGAAAACAATGCTAAAAGTGGCCTTTTTCAATTAAGGTGTCTTGTTTTGGTTTTTAAAAGTTTTATACACTGAAAGAAAGTTCTATTGAAGGTGAAATCCCCAATCTCTACATAATTTTGTATCGGTGGCTTTTTTCCCCCACATTTTGCCAGAATATCTTTTTAGCTGCTAGTAGCTGGATGCTGATCCGCATGGCTCACAGTGCTTGCAGTCATAGACTCATAGGATGGTTTCTGCTGGAGGAGACCTTTAAATTATCACCTAATTCCAGTGCCATCTTGTTGTCATGCTTCTGTCATCTCAAGAACATTCTCTGGTAGTGCAGCAATGGATCTGATATTCACCACTCCAAATTACTTATAATTCACCTGGAGCTAAAGGACACTGTGAATGCCCTCTGGACTGTACCTTTGACCATATAGCCATAGTGGGAATAGGTTTCTTTTTTCAGCTAGCAATAAAGAGGACCTGATTGTTATGGTTCTTAAGTACTGCAATAAAATTTACCTATGGAAAAAGTAGGGCAGAAGGAACATAGCTAGGGGTTACTGAATGCATGGAATAAGTTCAGAGTTTTCTCAGACACTTAAAATTTTTAATGTATTTTTGCTTCAAATTATACATAATAATTACATAAAATGAGGTACTTTTAAATATAAATGACTTGGTGCTCAGCTACATGAGCTGCTTGATTTTGCAAACTAATTATTGACTAAGAGAAGGATATATATAGACATTCATCTTAGCTGTAAGAGATGTCATAGAAGAGAATGGTGATAAAGAAGTGTTATATAAATATATTTAAGTGATAATAGCAATAGAACTAAAAACTGTCACTGAACAGTTCTCCTGATCTTTGAAAAGTAGCTTTTATGTTTCCAGTGTAGCTGTCAGAAATAGTCTCATTATTAAAAAATATATATTTATTGCTTTCACTTTTCTGATTGTGCTTCCTTCAGCTTTAGGCATTTCCTATAGTATTAATAAACATGAAGGACAGGACTTTTCAAGAAAGCCTAGCTGAGGGTTGTGCTGAATGTAATGGAAACCTCAATGAGAAGAAAGATTACTGATGGGAATTCCTCTGACTCCCTGTAGAAGTTAATGATCTGTAATCCCAGGAGAGATGGCACAGAATGATCTGATGAAGTATTAAGGCAGTTTGAGCTATTCTTTTGAGTCACTTGGCTCTTGAGTGTTCTGAGAAGTAAAAAGGAAATAAAAATTGGGAACTAAAAATCTTCACCCAGCTTCAATGAAGAATTGAAGTTAGCTACTCAAATGATCCCCACCAAGCCAGAAAAGCAGATTTTCTGGAGACTGATGCTCGGTAAACAGGAAGTTTTTCCTTTTTTCCTTAAACTGACATTTCAGAAACCTTGATTCTGAGAATCCTGACAGATTTTTTTGGGGAGATTTCCTTTAGGAGATGCTGACAGCTGTTCAGTGTAGTTAAGATGAAATATGCTAAATATGAATGTTCAGAAAGTCATAAGGTGCTGTCAGCACCAAAGTTCACACAGTGAATCACCTGGAGGCTCTGTAGGTGTGTCTGATGTGGTAAAGAGCCAGTGCCAACACATAGTTGCCTGAGAAGGAATGTAGAAACATCACTTACTTGCAGGATGTGAGCTCATCCCCTGTGGAAACAGGCTTGCAACTTCAGGCCTTGGGCCAGCTGCAAATATTTAGAACATACCTATATTTCTAAGTAAAGGAGGACTAATGATTGTACTCAAGTACTCAATTCTCCTGACTTTCCGTATTGAAAAATTGTTAGATATTTCTCTGGGCTGAATTTTGTGGTGATCTCAAGCTGTTTCAAGACAATTTGTAGATGTGCCTTGAAGGATTGTTCACTCCAGGAACTTCTTCCAAGAGGGAATATGGATGAAACTGCATCAGGGAAGATTACTTGCAGCCTACAGGCAGACCTCTTTCCTCTATCTTCAAACACCTCCCACCCCTGCCCTTTGCCTTTTGGTGATATTTGAGAGCGTGAAACACATCTTGTGTTCATTTATTAACGATGCTACTTTAGTAGCAACATGGATGTGGGCCTCTCCCAGCCACCTGGCCTGAAAAGCAAGGGTCATGCTGAGAAACTGGTGTGTTTAGCATAGTTAATATAGCATAAGGGCTCAATCATGGTTCCACCACTCTGATCTTGAAAGATGTAACCTGTAGGTCAGATTTAATCTAACCATAACAGCTCTGTCAGGCTAGGTTCATCTGGACCTGTGACCACCGCACATGTGACAGTCCACCTGAAATATACCCAGGTATGCTGGGTTAGAGGTCTGAGCCCAAAACTGTGAGAAACTTGAGCTGAACTCTGAGACCCTGTGTCCAGCACAGAGAAGTGCTCCACCCTCCAATACTTCCCATCTTAGCTACTTAACCACGCAACCTTTACCAGCCACAGGTGCTTCAAGTAGGAAGAGGAGTTTAAATTTAGAGAATTGAAAGATTTCATGGATAAAAAGGCATTTAAATGAGCAATGCACTCTTGCCTACTACCTTGTAAGGCTAATAACAATGCCTTGTGAACAGTGTTGTTAAAGTGTGTTAGTCCTGGCCCTTACCCTATTTATCAGAAGTATTGTCTGCTGGCAGTGAGATGACTTGAACTTTGTACACATCCCAGGGAAATCCCAGTCTGTGTAAAACATAGTTCCATAACAGGAGAGTCACCTCCATAAAACATTGAGAAAATAGCCTGAGCTAGATATAGTTCTGTGACCTTGATTTAGGACAGGGAATGGGAACTCCTTATTTCTATTTGTGGCTCTCACATAGAATTCCTGTTGTGGCCTGAGGAAAATTGTGCCTTGCATCTCTTTCTAGAAAATCAAGTTGGTAATACCTGCCTCAGAGGAATATTGAGAATTAATAGTTATTGTGTGTAAACAGCACTGAAATGAAATGAACCATGTAAATACAATTGGTTTAAGGATCAACATAAATCCATGGTTAGGCAAAGATGGGGAGGATATAAGTGAAAATGGAATGACATTAGTGAAAATAAGAGTATCTCCTCTTATTTCTGTGTGTTCCTCTTTCCACACTATTGAATTCAGATATACCTTGAAATAATCTTCATGCTTTTTTCTGGGTTCTTCCTCCAGGTCTGAGGTTTCACATCCCCTCTTTTTCCCCCTATCAAATTGTTGTAGATGAATTGCAAGTCCCTGCAAAAGTGGATTTGAAAAGAAAGTGCTGACAGACTCTTATCTCCACCCATCCAAGATAGTGCTACTATTGTCTAATTTATTATATAAAATTGCTCAAGGGAAGAAGCAATTTCCAGAACTCCGAGTTTTTATTTTGCAAAGATTATTTTAAAACAGTCATAGGATGATGATACACGAGGAAGGAAGCTGAAAAGCAGATGAACACACACCTGTTGCAAGGAGGCAAATCGGTAACTGCATCATGCAAATCTTGTGAGTGTTCAGGAATTTTGATTAGGCTGATCACTGGGAGGGACTTGCAGCCCAGTTCAGAGGGCCATGTGGCTCTCAAACTGCACATTATATCCCAGGTTCTGCAGTCGATAATAAATTAAGCAAAGTGCTGTAGGGCCACATAAAATTCAGGACACAACAATATGCAGAGCTGTGAGAGAAGGTCTTTTCAATGTTCTTGTAGCAGTGTTTTGCACTGTACCTATAAAATATACTTTTCCTACTTGTTTCTTTCCCTTGTCTGTGTCAGTTTTTCTGCTCAGGTTCCTGATCCTTAGCTTAAGAAAGATAATAAATTACTGTGTAGGAACTAAACACTTGACAGAATAAGAAAGCATAGGCCATTTTTGCAATGGCAAAATTAACTGAGGACTAATATTCCATACACAGTGGTTTGGGATATGAAATAACCAGGACAATATGTTTTCGTAAGATAAAGTTTGGTGATACATTTTGAAACATGTATTCCTTCCCAGAACAATTAAGAAAACTCAAGGGAGGAGGTGAAAGCAGAGGAGGGAGAAGAAGTTGACCTAGAAAATGCACTTGCGGGTCTAATTTTGTGTGTACGTACGTATTCCAGAGGAGACTGTTGCACCACCTCCTCAAAGCCCTGGTGTTTTGCACTCTTTACTATATGCATCAAGACCCACGACAGTTCCAGACATGCAGGTCTTTAATTTTTCAGCATTAAGGTATGTCTTTTTAGTGCTTGAAGATCACAGCCCTGTGAAGGTGTTGGAAGTGAGGAGACAGAGAGAGGGAATAGAGGCTATACAAGGGAAACTTTTAGAGGATTGTAAGATCTGGTTATGAACCGAGAGGTTTTGTATTGAAAGTGTTTTTGTTGCAGGGCCTTCAGGCTTGCTTCCTCGTGTCAGGTACAGCTGCAGGGACAGGGAAACAGCATCTCCATCTCAGAGCTGGGACTTGAACCTCAGGCTATTGCTCCTTGTGTTGGAGGCAGCTTCCTAAAACAGAGGTTTAATTTGCTGTCTACGATTGCCTAATCTGAGTGGATCTGATGTATAAATCTCTTACTGATACTAGATAGCACCACTTTTTGCATTAGCAGCTACTACTTTCCTGTGCAATTGGAATAAACTTTGTGTGCTGAGCCAGAGAAATGGAGATGCTTTAAACTAATCCGCATTCTGCGTGCAAACACCAGCTGTCTCTTGACTGTTTTTGTTCACCAGGAGGGACAGCATAGGGCTCCGTGAGTTAATAAAGTTTCTGTTATTAGATGAGAACTAGTTGTCCTGTAGTCTGATGAGTTTTCTTCTACTGTCTTCAGTTATTCATAAAAGAAAGGAGCCCAGAGAAGTATGGGTCATCTCACATCATAAGAATGCATCAAGGTAATCTTAGAAATGTTGATTGGAAAGAACCTCTATAAATGACCTCATCCAAACTTCACTGAAAGTAGGAGAAATGAGAGGTGATTCAGCATGCAGCCAGACACCTCTCTTTGCAGAAGAAATGGTTTGGGTTTTAAGTAATGCCATGTGAAATATCATTGCAGCTAAAACATAAGGAAATATGGGAAGCATAAACCAGAGTTTAAAACTAGGGAAAGGAAGTTGACAGTTCTGAATGTTGCTCCCTGTTCTTTCATTGATCTAATACACATGTGTAGGAAGTTGATTTGCCCTCTGCTGATTAAAGCTGGGAGTGTTGCCAGGGTCCAGGATGGTAGGGGCTTCTGTCAGCTTTTGTGCCTTCATTTATGAATTCAGGAAGAGTTTGTGAGACTCTAAGACTCTCAAGGTCAAGATCCTTGAGAAAATTAGGTACCAGCCTCCTTGGCTTTTGACAGGAATTAAGTACATCCTAAGGATCTGCCCATGCAGTATTTCTTTTTCTCCAGTGCTTCCTTTATTCAACCTGTGCCTTATTTCCTCCTTTGCTTTGCTTTACTTCTCCAATATGCATATGTGCTTTCTCTGCTGTTCCTGGCTCTTACTTAAAATTCACTGTTAGACCCCAGGTCAGTTGATGTGGTTGGCTTGGGTAGGGAAGTTAGGAGGGCACTCCTGTAGAGAATCACAAACAGGAATAGGGATATATGTCCATAACCATATATATGGACATACAAACAAGCAGGTCACTGAACTCTGCCCTTACCTGGTAGATTAGTAATACTCCCACTCTTAATTCTGAAACTTTGGTGACTATAGGCCTTGGATGGTAGTGGGTGGGTGGGAGAAGCGGAATGTCTGTTCAAGGCTGTAAACTGCATTTGAAAGTGTAAAAAATGTTTGTGATGCAGAGTCTATTTGCCTTATATAGAAAATTCGTGTTGTCACATCCCTGAAATTTCTTATGCAAGAGTAAGAAGTCAAACCGGTCTTTGAATGCTGCAGTAAATGATAATGTGATTTGTTGTCGTGTCAAAACCCTAATAAGTTAAATCTAGCTAATGTATTTTAAGCATTTCTTTATTGAGAAGGCTTTAACTCCTTGAATTAATTGCAACTAAAATTAAAATAAGGCAAGAAAGGGGACCAGATTCTGCTTTTATTTTCCTGCATAATTTATTCCTCTGGTTAGATGATGAGAAGCTGATTCAGAGACACAGACTGATATTGTGTTGTCGTGAAATACCTCCATGTTAGTAATTCCAGAGTTGGCTAAACCTTGTAAATGACTGATTTAAAGACTGAGGCACAGCACTTAATAAGACTCTATTCCTTTGTAGAGTTTAGCTGCAGAAATTATGGTTAGGACTTTTTATTGAGTTGCTTTTCTCAGACCTCAGTCAGACTTGGTATCTAAAGAAATGTGGCTATTTTGTCTGAACATACTGATGTCTTTTGAAGTGGCACAAAGCCTTGTCTTCTCTTGCTTTTCCTATCATAAAATAACTCCACAAAGCATCAAATGAGTATTAAGTATAACACTACATGTGGCCCCCTGGTATGTGTTGGATTTTAATTGAATTTAGGGCACAAAATTTACCAAACAGAACTACTGCAGTCATGAGTTAGGTAGCGCTTTTGAATACAAGTCACAGTTTGCAAAACTGATAAATTAGAGTAAACACAGTATTTCATCAGTGTTCCTTAGGTATTATATTGTTATCTTCTGCGTGTGAATAAAAGTTCTGATAATCTTCATTCACCAGCTGCAAAGCAAAATTCATTTTCCTGTTGTGACTAATGTGGAAGGGTTTCTTTTCATTCAAAAAGACTGCCGTGTACTGCAAAGAATAAGAAAATAATGAAGCTGTTGCAGGACAAAAGAGAAGGTGCTGAGAACTGGAAAGAGCTGAATGTTTTTTGAACTTGTGACTCTTCAAATTACATTTTCTCTGTGTGAACTTTTCAAAATGAAGTGAATTTCTCCTGTTCGTAACAGTGTGCTTGAACCTATGGTGTGCAACTAGAATAATTCTATGTCCGACACATGATTATATAATGGTGCCTAAATTTGCAGTGCCATTCCCAAAAGAAAAAGACCTTATGGGTTCATATTTATGGTTTAACAGGTGAGATCCCAAAAGAAGAGCAAAGCACTTTATTTTTTCAATGTGTTTTCACTAACGCTAAAAATATGAGCTATAATTAAACGCTCTAAACATGAGCAGAGATGCCTGAGCTTGCTAGCTTTTTGGTTTGAAACAACCACCCTCCAGGTGGTAGTGACCTTCTGGCAGTGTTTGCTATCAACTACAGCTGTTTTCATCCCTTCTTTGGCTGTAGATACCCCACTCTGCTTGCCTGCAGAGATTATACAAACAACCATTTAGCAGCTTGCTCTGAGCTACCACTTGACCCCTAAGGAGGGTGCAGACGGCTTAGAGACACGTTGACTTGCTGCTATTCCTTGCTCCAAAGTGTACTGTCGTGCTCAGCTGCTGTCTGCACAGGTCAGGTTCAGGTGCAATCCCACAATGGAAAACACACTTCAGAACAGATGCACTTTGGAAAACTGGCAAGTGGAAAATGCTCGGAATTATTTTAAGGAGCTCTGTAACTGTTGCTGTATATTTTTTTGTTCTAAATATCTGCATTTAAGAAAATCATTTGGAAGTGTCTTGAGAACTTCTAGTCACTGGGCTTAGGGAAAAAATATGTCAAATTGTTCTATATTTGTGCTGGGAATGTCTCTGGAAATGCCGATCTCTGTCATATACATGGTGTGGGTCAAAGTAAGGGAAGACCTGGGAGCTTGTCCCATGGATCTTGGTGACAGTTCTTTCCTTCTTCTTGCCCCTTATATCAATGCAGATAAGCATTGAAGCGAGATCTCTGTTTAGGCTAGCCAGCTATATTTCAATCTACAAATCCTGATCTTTTGAGACTTTAGGAACAAAGCCAAAACCCTTCAGGTACCAAGAGAGGCTTTGGCTTATCCAGAAACAAGATATCTGTACTGTTCTTCAAACTCTTTTGAAAGCCTTATATGAATAGTATAGAGTAGTGACTGGGAGGTCTTCAGCAGGCATGAAGGGAGAAATATGAAACTGGGGAAATATTTTTAGTTTGGATTAATCTTCTCTTTATTTCAGTTGAGATTTTTGTTGAATTCAAAAGTTTGATACGAACTTCTCAATGAGAAGCTTTAAGTCTGGGTTTTCTTCTTGGAATTTCATTCCTGGAATGTTTTTCTTGTATATATGAAAGACAAGCATGGATAACAGTAATGAAATAAGAAAATACCTGGAGTAGTCCTTGTGTGTGGGTGGTTTGTTTGGCTGTGTTTTGTTTTCCTGGCTTGAGGAACTGTACATTTATTCTTTAATCTTGGAACTGTACATATCTTCTTTTATCTTGAAAAGAAAAATTCTAAAAACCAAAACCAGCTTCAATTTATGCTCTGCTGTTCCACTTTCTAAAGATGCAGTGTTCTGTTTTCAAAATAAAAAGCTCCTTTTCTCTTGAAAATGTTGCAGTGTAGTTGAAAAATCCAAGAAATTCATAACATGGTCCTATCTTCATCTTATGATGGCATAGTAGCCTATCTTCCTGTGCACCCACTTGATTTTTCAAGGGCTTCAATTGGATACTCCAAAGCTGTAGTGCCATTGATTGTCATTCAGCCTCCTGTGAGTAAAACCGTATTTGTTGTTATTGTATCCTTCAGGCTGACTGAGCTAAGCAGTGGTGTGTGGCTGTTTACTGTCATCTGTATGAAATGTTAACCCTTGACTCAAGGAGACAATAGAGCTCTGATTTCTTCCGTTCCTGGCCCTGCCACAGCCTTCTTCTGTGGCTTCAGTGCATGACTCACTACTAAATCTGCAGGCATATTGCAATATTGCATTATTTAATGCCACTACCTAGTCCTGTTTTGGCACCACGATTCATGTTTGCAGGTGATTCAATTTTATGCTGATTTCACCAAAAGCTGTGGCAGTATTGCCACAGTATTGTATTGTATGTATTGTGGCAGTATTGTATGGGCACCCATATGGGATTGTATTAAGCAAGTACTCTGCTGCAGAAATATTCTTTCAGTCCAGTCAGTGACAAAGGCAGGAACAAAGCAAACGGAGGGCTGAAGGAGGTACCTTTTCCCACCAAGCTTCTCGGCTTGAGCATCTCCTCTACTAAAAGTAATGCTGATTATCCCTTTAAGGGAAAAATGTTAATATACAAGATCTAATTACCTCTGTCTAAGCTGATACGCCTACAGCACCTTTTACATAACCCAAACAGTTGAGTTCCAATTATACAATTATATTTTAACATATATTAAGTACTATTCCTTTAGGAAGGAGACTTATACCGAATATTTTAACTGAACTCCTTTCTCAATATGGATATCTATATGGTAGGGTCTCATTTAATTACAGTGCCAAAAATTTGAATGTTTTTAGTTCCTTTCCCCTTCAGTAAATGAGCTGGCTCTTCAGAAAGCCCATTTTCCATGTCTTCAGCACTGACAGCAGTCTTTGTATGTGTATATCAAAATACAGGCTTTGAAGCTCAAGTTCGTGGGGTCAGCAGTGGCCCATGACTGCAATTAGATCAATAATCTCTCCATGCTCAGTGTGAGTATCCTCTGCTTTGCAAACAGCCTATGGCAAGGTCTAGGTCTCTTGAGAAAGCAACGTGTTCAAATAGGGAAGAAAGGCTGCTGCTTATTTAAATGGGATGTCTTGCTCTAAAGGTTGATAGCACAAGAGGTTGAGTGTCCCTTTACTGAAAAGGCAAAGGCCTCCAGCGACCATTCTTCTTTTCTGATGACTTCATGCAACTTCTGTAAGAGAGAAAAGCCCTCGTCAGGATGACTTGTTGATGGAGGCTGCTTGCTGCACACTTTCAGTCGTTAATATCAATGAGGTTTGTAGGTCAGCCCTTCTGCAAACCCAGAGCCTAAGTTTAGAGTGAGGAGTCTGAGTGTATTCCTATGCTCAGAGCTAACTCAAGTTTTTAGAACATCCAGGAGAAGTTGGGACTTGACCTGAAAGAGCATAGGAGACGAGATGAACCAAGAAACAATGAGTTTGAGGGCAACCCTAGTGAGCAAGGCTGGGGACTGCTGGTGCTCCCCATAGTGGATTAATAAATATATGTGTGGTGATGACAACTGCTGGAGGGGAAGAATCAGGTCCCAGAAGAGTTCTGCTTCTTTTCACACCTCAGCATCGGCCTATGCCAGGGCTGGCACAGCCTACAGTGCAATGGCAGAGCTTGTGCTGAGTTCATTGCTGCCATGGAGGTCATCTTACCAGCAGCTGAACCACCCAGTTTAGCTGATGCAGTGTTTTCTGTACTACACTGCCATTTCTGCACAGACTCAAGTTTAAAGTATCCCCTGCTTAGACAACCAACTTTTGGAAATTTTGAGTAAAATTATCACATTGGGCTGTACCCGTTAGATAAACAGAGTTCCCACCCAATGAAAACTAATTACAAGGCAAAACGGAATCATTAAAACATTGTATTTGTGTTATTTTGATTATACAAACCCAAAAAATCTGGAAGTAAAGTTCCCATGGCAACCTTAACTCTGTCGCCTGTATGCATTGTGTATGTTTGTGTAAAATGGAAACATGCATTATCCTGGTCAGAATGTTTTAGGACTTGCTGGTCAGGAAGATGTTAATCAGACCACAGATATCATCTTGAAAGTGATTTATTTTTGCTATTTCTCTAGCTAAGTGTTAAAACATAGAGGAGATTTTTAATTTCTGTCCAGTCTGATAAGTATTCCTGCTAAAACATAATGCCTGAACCTTGTCATAAATATGATCTATCACTGTTCAACTTTAGCTGTGATTATGACAGACACCCTACAGCTATGAATTCTAAGAGGGAGTAAGATGAAATTGGCATCCCTTTTTTTGAGCAGCTCACTAGTATAAAACATTTGGTTACACATTGCACTCTGATGCTAACACTTAACACTGCAGACCTAATTTCACCCATAAAGTTTTTTTTCAAGAAGGTTAGACATTGTTTGCCTATCCATCAAAGATCATGGAGGGTCTGGTGATGTAGCAGAACTGTTCCGGTGATGTTCTGACCTGAAGTAACTGTCAGGTGATACCCTACAATATCACCGGAGAGAATGGCATTTTCCACAGAACTCTGTCTCTTAATTTCCTTCTCCCACCTCACCATGTTCAGTTTTTCCAAAATGTCCCCATCAGCCATCACTGTCTTACAGAGCAAGGTGGCCCGATGATCAGGAGAGGGAGGTGTTAACTGCTGATGTGGGGAGACACCAACAGCTGTAAGAAATGTCATCTTTTTTTTTTTTTTTTTTGCAGGCAGAGTGAATAAGGGGAAGTTTGGTGATTAAAAAACCCCACCACATACTATATCCTTGTGAAACATGTCTGGGTGGTGAAGGCATTAAAGGGTACTATTCATTTTTATGAGTATCATGAGATTATGTCAGTGGCATGCTCCTGGTAGTGAGCTTTACAAGTGTTATGTAAAATACTTTTCAAAACTACAGCTTATTTTTTTTTTCCCTATGCTTGCCTTTAGCTTTGTTTTCAGTGACATAATTCTTCAGGGTGTTGACTCAGAAAGAGGAATAATATTTTAGGGGAAGAACTCAAGGTGTAAAACTTTTCCTATACAAATAAATACACATCCTTGCATCTACTGAGTGTGACCATATTCTTGCTGAACTGCTGTGTAAAGTCAAAAGAGACATTATACATATATAGCATAAGCATAATGTGTGTATAAATATATTCTGAGCAGACTCACAGAATAATATAAAGATTTGCAGGTTTCTAAAGTCCCCAAGATATAAACCAAAGGACAGAAATTAGCATTCACCGCGTTGAAGGGCTGAGTATATAAAGCGGATGCAAGTATTAACTCACTAAGAATTGATCAAAAGAGCAGAGAAATATGAAGCAAGAAACCTCAGAAAAAATTCTATCCTGTTGTCGTTGGGGGTGTGGGATTAAATGTTAGAACAATTCAATTAGGAAATGTCTTCAGATGGTGAATTGCCTTTAAATATAGGAAAGCTGGATGTACTGAACTAGAGCAATTATTTCTGTGCTTTAAGTACACATTGTTTTCCTGTGAGTCATGAGGTCAAATAATATTTAGCCTCTAATACTTAGCATCCTGCCAAAATTAAAAAGCATCGAGATTTCCTGCCAACACAATTCCAAACTGGTATTTTTATTTCCTTGGATATAGCACAAAAGCAAAAATGTCTATTTATGCCCCTGGAGGCACTTGAAAATACGGCACAACTATAATCCCCAGATGTCTTTCGTCATAATTACTTTACTTTTGTTTGTAGTTCAATTTTCTGTATTTTTTTTAGAAAAAACAGGTTTGAAATTAAACCTTACAATCAGGTGGGATATATTTGCAATAAGCCTAATGACAAACCTTTTTTAGATTAGTCCTTTCTGATATAATCAGTGGATACCTTTGTGCTCATGTCAGTAAGACATACACAGTCTCTGGGTCAGGGGAGGTGACATCAGGTTTCTGTGGTTATTCCCAGCTAGATGAAACGAGGCATAAAAAAGCCCTCTTGCAAGTGCTGTCAGAACAAAGGGATTGCTGCACAGGATTCAGAGAAGGAACAGAAAAATACATGGAGGAGGAGAGTGAAACACTTTAAAGCCTGCCTCACCAAGGCTAGATTTCTCCAGGAAGGTGGAGGATAACAGAAGTGACACCACTCTAGTTTTGCAAGCAGTGAATGCCAGTAAAATGCAGATCCTTTTCTAACAATTGCTGGGTTGAAATCTATGATGGTTTTTGTTGTCCCAGTCAAGAAGACTATAAAACTGAAGCAGAGAAGGGTGTGGAATGCTCTGTGCCCCATGAGCATGGAATATGAAGAGTGGCTTTAGCTGGAGATACAAAAGGCTGTGGAAGCTGTGAGCGATGTTTCTGGGGGTTGAGTCTCTGGTGAGAGACCCTGTTGGTTCCGTGCCCAGAGACACTGGTGTACTCTGCTGTGCTGCCCGCGGGGCCGATCCTTAGCGTGCGCCACAAATGTGCGCTGACTCTGTCTTCTGTGTTACGGACACCCCGCCTTTGTTTTCTGCTAGTCATTCAGCTGGAGCTCTTCCAAGAGCACTTCAAGCCTGCTTAGCTTTCCTGTGGCACAAAATAGTGGAGGAGGGATTGAGCATGCCCAAGTCACATCCCAACACCGCTCTTGTGACTGGGAGGGTAAACAAAGCTCAGGAACATCACCAAGAATTCTGAAAGGAAAGATGTAAGAATTTGATAAACAAAAGGAAGAATCAAATTCGGACTCAGAGTAGTGGGTGGACAATTGTGTCCTAATTGAGGTCCTTCACACTGTAGGGGAAAAGAGCCGTGTACAGTATCACAATTCTGACTGCAGCAAAAAGCATGTGGAGTTTGAGAAGCAGAGTTAGTTAACAGAAGCCAACCCACTGGGTGTCACTAAAGGAAAGATGTGAGAAGGAGGGTGGATTATATCACTTTCCAAAAGTTGGCAAGAGCCACAATGTGTGTTGCTCAGATTAATCTTTACAGGAACACTGAGCAGCAGTTCATTTGGAGATAAATACACTATTGAACTGGAAGTAAATGGGTCAATTATGAAGTTGGATGTGGCACACACACTATTACATTGCAAAAAAAAGTTGTTTTCCCTGCTAGCCTTGAACACTGGATAGTAAATTTACTAGTGGTAGTAACAGGATTCAGCGCTGTACTTATTGCAGTTATAGAGGTGTGGAAACATCAGTGTGTAAAAGCTATACAGGGAGAGGGGTCTCTGAAGAGCAGAGTGTTTAGTTAGGAATCCCCACACTAAACAAGTGTTGAACTAGCTGGATGATCAGCACATAGGAAAACACTTGCAATGGTACTAAGGAAAATTTATGTCTTTTACTAGTGGAAAATGTGGGACATCTTTTTCTTAATCAAGATGACCCCTAAAAATAGAGGAAGCAGAGTGGAGGTTAGAAAAATATCCTCCAGGGATAACAAGCCTGTGAAGACACAGATATTTATCAGTGTTTTAAATGTCATCCCATACATTCCCCAGTATGCCTGTGGTTGATATGTCACCATACCTGTAGGAGACCCATGACTTTCTCCAGTGACAGCTGAGGGCCAGACAGGTTTCTTTGGCACTGAAATGGCATAAACACCATCATCTCAGCGATGAGCATGGTTACAGTTTCCAGAAGCATCAGGAGACATGTGGAGGCCAAGCAGTCTTCCATTCATATATTTCAGTAAATTATCCTTTTCCTAAGGACTATCAGAGCAAGCACAGTTATTAGCTTTGGTAAGAACAAAAAGAAGAGAAATCTGTGCCAGATAAATTTTATGAGCTTGATATATCAATAGATACTTTAGAAAAACATTACATTAATGGTTTTTTCTGCCCCGGCATATTTTTTCTTATTATTATCATTTGAGTTGTACTGGACAACCAAGATCTTTCACCAGGAAGCACATCTGTGATATCTTCACAGGCAGTAGGACCACGAAAGGTTAGAAAGCTGTTACCAGATGCTCTAGAACAAAGTGGGCTGCTGGGTCAAAGCTGAACTAGTTCTGTTATATGATAGATTTTGCTTTTTGGGCATACTGGTACTTAATCTCATTGATCCATGCTGACTCCTGTGTCTCAATGCCCATGGTTTCTTTGAGGGGAGAGCAACAGAGGAACAGTAATGTTTTAGTCTTCCTGCAGAGTTTGGGAAGCTGGGAGAATTAGAGGATCTTATTTCACTTATTATCTCCATAATATAAATGCTAAACTTCTTTCAATCTTCTTATTCTACTCTATGATGCCTGCAAAAGGCTTTGGCAGTACAAGTGATGAGGACCAAACAGTTGGCTGTAATAAAGAAGATTATTTTACATTGTGGGTGCAAATAGCTCATGCCCCTATTCCTGGGAAATCAATTTAAGCTAGTACTGACCACAAACTGATCTTTTCGGAAATCCTCACTTTTTCACAAATAAAACCTATTTGTTGTTTCTGAAATTTATGACTCACAAACTGCATATAAATCTGTAAGAGAGCTGCTGTTTGCAGACAAAATCATTCATGCAATTGACAAAGCTTTAGGAAAAAAAATTGTCCTGAGCCTAAATTTGTTTCCTAATAACTGGAATTTAATAACCAGTCTGGTCTCGAAGGAGACATGCACAGAGGCTGCCAGAGCAGATACAAGTTAAGACACCGGAAAATGACTACATTTGGCAGTGGCACATATTTAGCACTCATTACCAATTTTGGAAAAGGTATCTGGAGCAGATAGAAGTTGGACATTACAGTAATTTCGAAAATTGTTGCAGAAAAAAATATAAAAAAATGAAGGTCATTTAGTGTGAACAACCCATGAGAGAAGGTGCAAAACACATTGAACTTGCTTTAGTATCAGTGATTGAAGTCTTGCAGAATATACCATCTTATAATATGCAAAAGAGGCTCATGATGGTTGTTAAGAAAAAAAAAATTGGCTCTCCAGAAAAAAAACCCAGGCTTTTATTTGTTTACATTTTTAGGGGAAAGAAGAGCCTTACAATCCCATATGTTTGTGCTTGATAATTAGTCTATATCAGAAAATGCTTCTGTGAAAGAGGAGCTCATGTACATGATCCATTTCTGTGGTACTAGTACAAATGGCTGAGTAATAGCTGAGAACAGACCATAGTTTACTGAGGGTGTGTTTAAGTACTTTTCAATGAAGATTAGTTCTAATCATGTAGTCTCTTACCCCCATAATTCCCTGTCTAAATGAATGGTTGAAACAATGTACAAAATCCCTTCAGAATGACCACTGCAAAATCAATCAGGAGCAGTGCTCTGTAGTCACCCCTTTCAAATTCCGGTGTGCCTCCAGTGAAGTGATTGTTGCTGATAGCTCTGATTAAGCGAAACCTGTGAACACATGTGTTTGCATTGTCAGCAACCACCCCTAAAATCACTGGACACTTTCAAATGGGAAAAGTACATCATTGATATAATTTGAATTCCTGGTACTTGTACTTCAAGTAATGGTATTGTGCACCTCTGGTAGGAGAAAGTGGCTGTGTCTACACTGTGGAACAGAAGGTGCTTACTCATGTCCATACTACATGAGTCTGGCTTCTACAGCAGTTTTTTCTTGGATGGAGCCAGCTGGAATTACACAGAACAGCAAAGACTTCATGTAACATCCAATAGTGAAGATGATGAGGGTCCAGGCTTGAGCATGTTCCTCAGCCTCCTTTTTTGGGGCGATTCAGACATTTCCAAAAGTAGTAGTGCTACAGCATTGCAGCAGGTCCAACCAACCAGAACAGGGTGCAGCTTGAACAGAGACCACACAGAACTGTGTTTGCATCCATTTGACAGCAACAGTAAGGATGTTTCATTTGAGATGTGTTGGACAGAAGCCATGGCTCTGGAAATCTCCAAGCAATCTCTAGTAAGGATACTTGTTAGAGTGACCAAAAGGATGTTAGCTTACATGCATGATATTTTCTAACCATTAATATTTGGATTGGAATGAAATGCATGCTTTGGGGACTGTCACTTTAATGGCTGAATTTCCCAGACAATAAAGCAATTTCATTTCTAAGCCTCTCAGTAGGTATCAGACAAGGGATAAAAAAAAGGCTCTTAGAAGATCCCTGGGAAACAAGTAGTCCCTGAATGCCACATGAGCATCAGTGGACTGATTTAATTTTATCCATTTCATGAATGAAGTATAGTACAGGGATAGAGAGAAGTAGTTTTGCAATAGTCATATCTTATGTTTATCTATGGAAAGAATTAGTTGGAAAAAGGGATGGTTTCTGCAATAAAAGTATAGAAATCATTATTTTTCAAGAGCAGCAGTGAAAAGTAGTAGGTTAGCAACAGTAGAAGTTTATACTTGGTAACCTACATGAAGGCCTGACATCTCTTTTCTAATACAGTTTTTTCATTTGGTTCCTCACCTTTCTTTTCTATCACTTGTTCCTCTAATAATCCATTTCCTCCAGTTCATCCAAAATAGTATCAAGCAGATACTGGTATTAAAGAGTAGCTAACCAGAATCATTCTTGGTGCATCCAAGCAGGAACACACATATTTTATAGTGTAGGTCTGCTCTGAACTCCAGAGGCTTCCTTGAATCCAGTGATGCTCTTTTCCACAGCTCCTCACAAATCTTTTGTTGTTACAGAAGCAATTGGATTAACAGGAGACAGCAGCAGTGATTTTTCCCCTGGGTTTGATCCCAATGTAGATTTCTGTCCTCTGCCAGTTGCACTCATTCTTTTGAACTCTTCTCTGTCTGTGCCTCTGTGCACCACTGTGAGTTTAAAAGTTCCAGTTTCATTCTGTGTCACAAGTATTTGTGTCAGTCAAGTACAATAATACATGGTAGCAAGTGTAGAAGCTTTAACCTAATCATAGCTGTCACTCAATTCAACCACTTTCTGATGGATTAGGATATGAAGCCAGAACTGGTTGAGGTACAAACAAAAAAGTTGCCACCTGTTTTCCTGGACCTTGGGGACTTCACTTTTGCTTAAATACAAGAGGGCATGAGACATGGAGGCAGTCGAAGCATGACTGCAGAAACCCTAGATGCAGTACGTCATCCCAGTGCCCACATCCAGATCAAGAACTGGAAGGGAAGGCAATTTCTAACATGTTTATTATGTAAAACGTATGCACAAACTGAGGCACTGAGTACACTGGCATAATTATCCACTGTGAGAATGGGTACCCTGGTGCTGAATGTGATTAACCTGCAAGCAGAGCCAAGAACTATTCTTGTTTCAGAAAGCCTGTGTTAAACCTGCCTGCCTGTGAAACTGTGCTCAGTGCTGCTGTAATTGCACTCATTGCTGGCACACATTGTTAATAACAAGCATTTTTGCTGCTGTAGACAAGGGTAAAATGTAAGGATGTTGCAGTGAGCCAAAGCTTGAAAGCCCTCACTTAGCTTGTATGCTCAGGATTTAAACTGCTGGGGAAACTTTGTCTCTGGCTATTTATTATTACATACAACATGTTCTTGGAAACCACTCCACATTTAACAGCAGTTAAACCCATCTGCTGCTCCTGAATTTTCATTTCATTCACAAGCCTGTTTTAAAAGTATTCTTGGACTTGTCTCTGATATGCTATCAGCTGTTCATTATTCTGTTGCAAATTGATAAAAGGAATGACTCAAATTTTAAAAGAAAATTGTAGCCTCCTAAATATATTTGAGCTTTTCATTGCTTGCCTTGCTATCATTGTCTGACATAAATTAAATTTTTAGTTTAAAAGCAGTTATTCATCGTGTAAGTTCATCCCCTCATGCTCAGTTCTGTGAAATTCATCTGTAGTAGTTACATCACTGGCATGAGGAACAGACTTGACCTTAGCACCGTGATCACAGATACTGTTCAGTATGCTGAAGTCCCTGTGAGTGCAGCAATTTTTCATGGCTTTAGTTAGAAATACTGTCACTGTTTTCTTTGCACATCTCTTCTCCCTATGTTCATGTTTTATTACTTTAGTTTGCATAGCAGTACTTCAATGCCCTCTACATATGATTAGCAGGAACTATTTAGATTTTCATGAGATTTCTTTTTGAAGACTTTTTTTAAACAGAAAACTTGATTTTCCTCATTTTTATTGGTATGGTTGACTTTGTTTATAATGCTGCATGATGTTCTTGTATGATGGTAATATTTGTCGGACTGTGGGACCTCCAGGTATTTAATAGGCACAATTTTTTTCCATGGGAATAAACTGATCTTTCCTAATCTACAGATTAACAAGGCTTTCCAGACTATAAGAGTATTTAAATCCTTCTAAAATTGGTGTGCTTCAACACTGAAACTTGTTCGGCTCTAGTCTTGTATAAAACTTTTATTGGATTTTGGATTTTTGGATTGACAGTAGTTCATAACATTTAGGAAACTTGAAATTTTTTTATTATTTTTTTTTAGTTAAAGAGCAGGAGATTTAGATTTTTTTTTATGCAAAAACCCCCCAAAATTTTAAACTATATATTTGCATTTAATAATAACTTGTGTGAATAACAATGTCTGTTAGAAAATACTTCCTTTAAATAAAAAAAAAGACTTTTTGGGGTGATATCCAGTTGTCTAAGATAGGCATATAGTCCTATTTTAGGTGTCCTGTAAGATCTGAGATGTGCATATGGCTGTTAGAAGTGACAGAAGGAAACCCATTCTCTTTTGAAGAAGCAGCTGGAGACAAAACAATACCTTTATGCATCTGATGACATGAGACAGCTCTGTTTGGGAAACTCAGTTTGACCTTTAGGGTTGCCACATTTGTAGCTCACATTTTGATGCTTATGAAGAATTCTGTTTTAAATGCTACCTTACTTGCATTTGAGTAGAGTTTATTCAAGAGATGTTTTTTATGAAGAGGATTACATTTCTGCAACCACTACGTCCACTAGTGGCATTGTACAATCTTACCTTAGAAGCAAGTATGTATTTATTTTGTCTTAGCACGAAAGAATATGCCTTTTGCTTTTAGCTGGTTAGTAATCATCTAGTTCCAAATTAAAATTGCTGGAATTACTAGGGAATAAACCTCTCATGGAGCCAAAGCCTGTAGGATATGGAAAGGACTGGAGACCTTCAGTGTTTCAGCACCCTAGCAGTTAAAGGTTTTTTTAATAGAAGCAAATTTGGAGTGATTTCCCCGGTTTTTCTCTCAGTTGAAAACAACTGATCACTATCCCTATGTAATATCCTGTTTTCAGTCCTTCCCTAGGTTGTGACATTCCTCTTCTGTAGATTTTCTTTGGATTTTTCAGTGCTTATCTTAAAAAAAAAGCCCCAAAATGATACAGTTCTGCTGATGTCTCATCAGCAATGATTACAGCACAGTAGTTATAACCCTTGTCCTTATACACAGCAATTTTTCATATCTTGAATGAAGGCCATTTTGCAACAGAACTTCACTCTTGGCTCCTCCTTAGCTAATGATCTCAACAGAGGTGTTCCTTACTCTGTATTTTTGATTTTGATGTTTCCTCTGTCCAGGAACATGCTTACTGCCTGGTGGCCATTTCTTCTATCTGTGTTTAGGGTGCTAGACATTTCTTCTCAGAAGTCTCCAGAACCAAATACATGTACACAAAAGCTTGCTGTGGTCAAGGTACATCAGCTCTAGTGGACTCCATGAAATGCCTTGTGGTTGTTCCTGGTAGACTTGATGCTGATGTTAGGGAATCCACAGCTGCCCATTACACCGTAAAAGAAGTTACTCCAGATTTTTTTAATCTAAAAATTCCCTCTGTGTAAACTCAACTGGATATTCAGACATAAGTTCATCCCACTTCACTGAGGTGGGAATGCACCCTCCAGAATGACTCAGGGAATTTAAGCTTGAAACCATTTTCAGTATTTTCCCCTGTCCCAAAGGACTCTGCTCCTAGCTGACACAGCTAAATGCCTGCAGACTGACAGTTCTTACAAATATTGTTTGTGTGACAGCATTAATATTTTTAAGCAGAGCCAGAAGTCCCTTTTCCTTAGACTATATACTGAAAGTGTTACATTCTCCCTACCTTTTTGACTATTATTAGCCATTCTTTATAGCCACAGAGTTTTGAGACTTCCCTGAATGACTTGGCCTAGTGGCTTTATACTTGGTGTGTTTTATGCTTGATGTTAAAAAAGACTTAATCTTGCAGGTGAGAGTGAAAAAGTGTTACCTTTTATTAAAAAAAAAATAAAAGTAGTGGATTTATATGCAAAGGGGGTCTACAAGAAGGCTGGAGAGGGACATTTTACAAATGCTTGTAGTGACAGAACAAGGGGAAATGGCTTCAAACTGTCAGAATGCAGGTTTAGATATTAGAAAGAAATTCTTCACTGTGAGAGTTATGACGCACTGGCACAGGTTGCCCAGGGAAGGTGTGGATGCCCCATTCCTGAAAGTGTTCAAGTCCATGTTGGATGGGCCTTTGAGAAAGCTGGTCTAGTGGAAGGCATCCTTCCACTAGATGCTGAGCTAGGTGATCTTTATTTTCTTTCGCACCTAAACTGATGCATGATTTTTATTCTTTTTAAAAATTGTATTCTTTATTAAAATAGAAACAAAAAGTCTCTCAAGTAACCTAGTAAAAGGTGAGGATCAGCATTACATAAGCATTGTAATGAATATGGCCTTTGTAAAAATGCTTTTCAGTCCCTTGTTCATCAAACATTTCGTAAAAATGCTATTGGATGCATGGCAACAGATATGGTAGTTTTGCTATCAACAAAAACTGAAATCCTCGCCTTATGTTTCTCCTTACTGGCAGGGGTCTTCCATATTGTTGTTGTTTATTAAGAACTCGTGTTTTCTACAACGGCATTGACTCATGCCTATGTGGGAGACCGAATTCATTATAGATTTTTTTTGTTTCACAAAAAAAATGGAAACCTGACGTTCATTAGAAGCAAATATATAACCTCCTACTGTTAAACTTCATAAATTTGTAGTGATAATTAGAGTGGGTTTTAAAATTTAGAAGCAACAGGGTTATTTCTAATTTTAGCTAGAAAGAGGTGGACTGTCAAGAGAATGTTTATTTATTCCTTGTAGCTTCCTTGCTTCATTTGCTAATAGTTACTAGAGATTGGTAGATGTTGCATACTAAAAATCAACCTAAATACAGCAGTACAGTGTTAATTCTTGTAAAATATACATAACTTGCTTGTTCTTCCTTCAGTGATAAATAGCTAATCCAGAGATATTAATAATCAATAATGTGCTCTCACATTTTTAATACTATATAATATAATGCAAATTTATTTTTTATTATAAAGCCTCTGGGCAATTCAGCATGTATTAACACCAATTTACAGCTTCAAGGGAATAAATAGGCCCACTCCCCCCAGAAAACTACCCGGGAAGCAAACCCACACAACTAAACACCATATGCAAAGACAATGAAAAATCTGAGTTTGGAACATGTCCTGAGTAGATGTCTCTATGTACTTCCAGAAAGGCCAGGAGGAAGAAAATCCCACAGGTAGAGGCCTTCAGCTGGGACCTTTTCCTGAAATGGAATGGACTAATACACAGGTGAGAGTAGTAAAGTTGGCTGTGAGAAGTAAGTGAGGAAAGCAAATAGTTTCTGAATTGCTGCTTCTTAGTTTTGACAATTTTTCTCCACCAATGCTTCCCTGAACCCAAAAGGGCCCATTTCAAGTTAAGAAAAATACATATTTGTGCAAATGTTTCAATAATTTCCAAGATGCTGTGGCATGCAAGAAGCCTCAACTACATACTGATCAAACTGAAAACAGTGTGAGCTATTAGGAAAACAATGTGGCTTGAGTTGACTTTTGACATTTGAGGAAGTCAACAATATTGCTGTGGTAGTCAATGGAGAGACCTGTCCTGATCACAGTTCTTCTAACCTGGTTTGGATGGCTCCTTTAGATGGAGGGGGATTGTGCCCTGGAAATGATTTTGTTTCTCCATTGTTTAGACATCCTTATGGTCAAATAACCTAGGTGTAAATGTCTCAACTTTTTTATCTCAAGAGGTCAGGAAAATTTCACCTTTATCTTTTCGAAATTTCTTTTTGCCTGTTAGTCTGGCAGAGGCACACTCAGTCTCTGAGATGTAACAGGCAGGACCAAACCAAGATATAGGACAGGAAGACTAAGTATATTTGTGGACCTGGAGAGCCTGATAGAAAAAGCATTGTTGAAGTTTGATTTGCTGTGGGGCTTTTTGTGGTTTGTTTTGGGTTTTGTTTGTTTTTTAATCAAAGAATTTTCCCAGTAGAGGAGTTGTCATTGAAACCAGAAGTACAAAAAACCCCTCCAAATCAAACAGAAGTACAAGTGACGCTATTGCACCAGAATAATAACCTCCATAAATTTCTGTTATCAAAATACTCTGTTTAGTTTATGTTGCATTTGTGTGCTCAGTTTTCAGTGTATGACCTTCTGCCATTATGATAATAGGTGTGTGAGACATTTGATATTCTGGCTGTTGGCCAGCTGGGTCCTTTGAAGTCTCAGGAGGAAAAGAAGGCCGATTAAGATATGAAGATAATGCACACTAATGGGATATTTCTGGTAAAAGTAGTCTAAAGTGATATATTGTTGATGTCCAAATCGGTATCCTTTGTTATCCAGGGTTAACAAGACTCTGGGATAAATAGGACAGATGAGCATTCTGAGTGATCTTGCACAGCTCTCTGCCAGCTGGACATCAATTTATAATGGCTAAGGATGTCTAGGTAATTTTCCTTAATGTAAGGGCCAAAAGTATGTAATGATTAAGGTGGTAACCTAGGATGAATTCAGTGGCAAGCATAATGGACAAGAACTCTTACAGGATATATCTGGACACTCAATTTCTACCTCCTAAGATTTCGAGAAAAGTTTGACAAAGCTTATTTCTTGGTTTATTTTGTATGTGAATTAATTAATTTGTGCTGCTTTTTTGTAACTCCAAAACCAAGAAATTATGCCTGTCAATCACTGTTTAATTAATCATGTCATTTATTCATGCAAAGATGAACAAAAGCTCTGATACCTCTTCAATACTGAGTGGCACACAGTAGGAGGGAAGTGCTGTTTGCTCCCTAGAAAGCCCATATGGTGGTAGGAGATCCAGTGTCCCTACTGTATAAACAGCATTGAATCTTTGAAAGCATGTTAAACAACATCTGCCAGTGATAAAATAAGTAAAGCAGAAGGCTCATTACTTGATAATTTTCACCTATGAGCCTTAAAAAAGGAGGCTGGAAAGATCTGTTGGAGAATTTTTTAAATTCTGGAATGTGAGTGTCATGCTATTATTTTCACCTTTTTTTTTTAATTATTCTGTAGAGCAGGCTAGTTCTATTTCAGCCCTGGAAAAATATTGGAATGATTAAGGAGAATTTAGCTAAAAAAGCAAGCCTCAGAAAAAAATAGTGGTAAGAAGAAATTAATGACAGTCAATATAGTTTTAAAGAAAAGCAATTATGCTAGATAAACTTAATTTCAGAATGTGAGTTTACTTGTCGAATAGTCCTAGGTGTTATTTAGGCTTTTGTAAGGCATTTTAATTTAATTTTGTATTTCATCTGGTATAAAATAAATAACAGTATACTTTATCGAAATAGTATTCCTTGAAGATTGTCATCTCAAAACATTAATCAATGAGAAATGACCCTTACACAGAAATTTTGAGAGATCGTAGAATCATAAAATAGAATCACACAATGGCGTGGATTGAAAGGAACCTTAGACATGATCTAGTTCCAACCCCCCAGCCCTGGGCAGGGACACCTTCCACTACATCAGGTTGCTCAGAGCTCCATCTGACCTGACCTTGAACAGTTCCAGGGATGGCGCATCCACAGCTTGTGTGGGCAATCTGTGCCAGTGCTTCACCCCCACAGTGAAGAATTTCTTCCTAATACCCAATCTAAACCTGCTCTCTTTCAGTTTGAAGCCATTCCCCCTTGTCCTGTAATTGCATCCTCTTTTAAAGTCTTTCTCCACAGCCTTACACAGTTTAGAATTGGGTGTGGACAATATATTTCAATATTTTCACAAATCCTTTGGAATGCTGCATGAATTCTTGGATGTTAGAATTTGAAAATAATGCAAAGATTGAAATGCCAGGAAAAAAGAGGAGGACACAACAATCAGATAATGCAATCCAGTTACAGTCTAGCCTACAAACAGAGGTCATTCGAACAAAATTGTCAAAATTGTCTCTATAAGAGAAGTATTACACAGCCAGAAGGACGCAATGGCAGCCTTACACACATGGGGAATACCCTACAGCTGACAGAAATGTTGCTAAGAAGGTTCCAGGGGAAATAACAGACAGTTCAGTGGCACTTGTGCTTTTAACTTGAATGTAAAAAACCTCACAAAAAATGAAACGTAAGGAGGTGGTTTTATTGTTATGTGCAACAGTGAGACTGTGGAAGGAAATATTGTACCCGGTTTTGGCCTCTGTAATTTATAAAGATAATAAATAAATATCAAGAGAGAAGAGAGACTAGAGTGGAGAAAAATTCTTCAGAGAGAGACGTGACTTAAGGACAGCATATTCCTGTGGGATGACTGGGAATAAGAGGATCTTCACAGTAGCAGAGACGAGCAGAATGAGTACCAGAGTAAGAGTAAACCAAGGCTGGGCAGGTGTTTTTAAAAGTGAAACATAGGACAAACCATTAAGGAAAGCAGTAATCTCAGTCATGTTGTTTCCAGGATTAGGTGCTTTCCTGAAATAGGTGTGCACGCTTGTGTTTAAGACAAGCTGTTGTTGTCAGCGTTACATATGGCAGTGCATTAGATTCCAATGATCCAGTGGTGCTTTTTGCCTTAAACTCCACATCTTTGAGGTGCCTTTGAGGTGCTGAGTCAGAAAAAAAACTTCTTCTACATGGGAAGGTGGGATTAGATGGTATTGTGGGGGAAGGTTAAAGTCATGGAACTAACGCATTTTATCACCTTCTTCCCCACTCAGTAGTTCACACGGAGAAACGTAGAGCTGTATTACTTGGCCTAATGAAAGCATTTATTTCTTTTTTACTTCCTTCCCACTTCCTTCCATTTTAATTCATTTAAAAATCTCAGTACACCCACCTCCTGGCCTGTATGTGTGGAGGATAAAGTTTGAATTCTTCTAGATCATGAACCTCTGAATTAATTTTCCTTCACTGATTTTTAACCTGGAGTTGCAAAATTTTGACTAAAACAGCAAGGTTTGGTTGAGAGGTTGATGTTTTGCAGTGCTGTCTGCCATCTACATCTCAGTCATATTTTGTATAACTGGTTGAAGACTGGGTGGTCTTTAAAACAAAGTTCTAGACATACAGTATGTTTTTTCAACTCCTCTTGAGTCATCTTAGGCAGCTTGCTTCATTCTCTTTCCCTTTGCCTTCCTACCTGAAAAAGAGTAATAGCATTTTCCTTTATTTTACAAAGGGCTTTGAGAAGCATTGTAGTGGCTGAAGAGTTGTTAGACCTTTTCTTTCTGTTTGACTTAGAACTAATTCATTATTGTACTACCATTACACATATTCTCAGAGCAGTGAATGATATGTTCTCATCTGATAACACTCTAGAACATTTGGAGGTAAAAAGAAACAGACCCCTAGCCTACAAGTCCATAGGTGCACTTATGAGCTTCTAGAGAAAGTTTATTTAAAATGAGCTTTATTTTGTTCTCCCCCCGCCCCGCCCCACACCTACACCTATTATAGCATGTCTTTTCAAGCTTCCTGCTTTGACTTGCTTCTTAAATAAATTATTTTCACTTATTCCCACCTTACTTACCTTATATCATTCCCTGGGAAAAGGTGACTCTCCTCTGTAGTTAGGCAAGCACGGAAGGGTTCATTGTTCAATTGTAAAGCCTTCCAAAAAACATTTTAATTGTTTTTGCTCAATTCATCAGCAGAGTCGGCCTTTGTCTTAATGTCTGAAAGAAATTCAGTGTCTCAATAATGACAGGTCTAAAACTCTGGCAAAATCATGATGAGAACTGTTAAGGAACGGGTGCATCTGTTATCTCCTGTTTTACTCAAATTGGAAACTCTTTAAAGCTTGGCCACTACTTTTTCATTCTGGATTTCTTTAAAGCCTTCAACAATGGAATTGCACTCCTTAACACTGGCACTGAGATGTCATGGCTATAGATAACAGGCTAATCAGAAGCTGGCATTCTTTGCATAGTCTTGACATTTCACCAGGGAAGAGGGAACTGAGCTCCTGTACCCCTTATTGGAATTTGAAAATGCAGATGAGAACATAGGCAGAGTTTGAGTCTTAAAACCTAGTTCTATTAAAATGGAATTTCTCTGATGTGCGTTCTACGTTCTTTCTACTCTACTGAGAGACATATTTATTAACTAGCATAGCTATTTAACTTTTTTTTCACAGCTGACATTTCAGAAATGAGTCTTTGCTCTTGCCTATATGCCCCTATAGAATTATTTCTCTGTGAAGAATTTTTTGAGCTAAAAGTACTACCGGAGCATCAGGAAGTCTTAATTTTGCCTGCAGTACGTTTTCATTGTTTGGTATTACTCATGAGTACTAGAAGAGAAGGCGGTGCGCTTTATAAATTTGTTTTCCCTTTGTTTATTGTGTCAGTTGATTTTCCCTTTTGGTTTCTCATGAACCTTGTTAGGTACTGCTCAGTGCAGTTGCCCTTTCATTCTCACAAATTGAGAAGAATTTGCTTCACCTTCCATTCAAGTAGATAATAGAACTTCAAAAGTCTTAATTGCATCCACGATATTGCTCAATATTTCCACATGAACAAACATAAAGGTCAGCAACACTTGAGAGGCTTTATTGCAAAGATCTTTCTTCTGGCTTGAATTCTGTTGAAAATTGTCTTTGTTAAGAAACAGGAGTTTATTGATCCTAAAAACAGGATGTCACCTGTGGACAATTCTTTAAAAGTGAATGTCCTTAAATTTTTTGTGGGTGGCTTCTATTGACAGTCATCTTTGATATAGTATTAGAAAATTAGTAATTAATATTAGTAATTAGGTAAAATATGCGTAGTTACCCTGCAAACACATTTTACCTGAAGTGATTTGTTTCTATATTCCAGTCTTCCACATGGAGGAGTGTTCACTATTGCTTCAAAACTGAAACTTAGGATTTTATATAATCTTATATCTATCTCCTTTGCAGTTAACATTTAAGGTAAACTGCTGGTTTTGATTGTCAATTAAGTACATCTCACATGCTTTCCTGAAAAGGTCTAATGTTAATATTGAGATTAGGTAAAAGAACACCGAATATACAGATAGTAATTCTGCTCTACAGAAGCAGAAAAATGCTGGTAACATCAGTATTCCATATTGCTTGCCTATATTCTATGGACCAAAGTGAATGCTGGAGCTTGAAATAAGTTTTCAAAAAAGTTATTCTTTTTTCATTTCTATGATGTAATGCAGCAATGCATTGTTTAATTTACAGCTACAAAATGATTTGGGGTTAAATGTTATAGAGGCAGTGTAGAGTTTATTCTGCTTTTAATTGATGCTGTGACCTACATTGTTCCCCAAGGCAGCACAGACGTTTTTCAGAAAAGTCTCCCATTAATTATAATTGTACTCTGTGGTGCTGGGTCAGTTGTCATTTCCATTATATAAACTTTAAAAACCGGGGGATTGGGGGGTTTGGTTCAGGTTTTTTTTTAGCTCACACATGGTAAAGCTTTGATCAGTTGTCTATAACTATTTCCTGAAGTGATGGTGGCTTCAGTCTTACAGTCACTTCTGTATAAATCCCTGCAAATTCTGAGGGCTCCAGGGCGTGCATACCTGCACAGCTCTGCACTTGCTGAAAGCACTTCCAGCCTTCTTGGAAAACGAAGCCAAAAGCACTGAATATTTGTGTCAGCCTAAATTCCCATAGCCTCCTTTAGGGCCAATGTGTGGTTCTGACCATCCGCTAACACTTGGAGTAAACCTTAACCTCACTGCACTGCTGAATATGTTCCATATTTCCTCCAGGAGGTGGAGGAAATAGAGACCATCCATAGAGATCATCATGGGGTTCCCATAATACCTGCCTCACAGAAACAGGGAAATATTTATTGGTAGCTTGGATGAAAGATGGTGTAAAGAAGTCAGCCATTTTAAAGGAGAGGAAATTTATTTCTTATCTCTAGACAGTACGATTAATAGTTAATTACAACATTTCCTTCTTTTTTGTTGTTGATTTTCCCTCTCATAGCATTTATCTATTTATATTCCTTTTTTTTTTTGTAATGTAAAATTTCTCTGGATGGGGCTAAAGCCCACTTGGCTCCATTATAACTTCCTTACTTGAAACGTTTGGGGTTTTGTGATTGTTTAGTTACATACAGTTGCTGTCTACAGCTGCTGGAAAACAGGTTTTGTCAAGGTGGGGGTTGGCCTCTTCTTCCAGGCAAGTAGGGGTAGGACAAGGGAAAATGTCCTCAAGTTGTTCCCAGGCGAGGTTCAGATGGATATCAGAAAAAATTTCTTTGCTGAAAGAGTGGATAAGCTTTGGAAGAGGATGCCCTGGGAGGTGGTGTTGTCACCATCCCTGGAAGAGTTCAAAAAATGACTTGACATGGGAGTTTGCTGTATGGATCAGTGCACTGGTATTCAGTGCACTGTGGTATTCAGCTGAAGGTTGGACTTGATGATCTTGGATGTTTTTTCCAGTCTTAATGATTCTAAGATTCTATGATTCTAAAGTAAGCTTAAGTGGAATATCCTGAGACCTACAAGTGCTTCCCAACCCTGAAAGAATGACCTAGCTTCAGGATTTCTGAAGCTAAAGACTCAAAAATCAGGAATCTTTGTAATCTTGCAAGTTATTAGGCAGTCTTGAAATAATTTTATGAAGTCATCACTACACAGCAGTAAATAGTCAAGAACCTCAGATTCTGAAAACTTCAGGAGCCTGAAGTCATAGTATGAATTCACAACCTTTTCAGATATTTTCAAAATTTTGCATCTAAGGGTAATTTTCCTTAAGAAACATATTGCTTCTGGAGACATCATCCTGATTAAATACATTAAAATGCTATTATTTATTAAAGTTAGAACATTGCAATATCCCTGATCATTGGGGATGATGGTTGTAATTCTTTTAGCTCAGAGCATAAATTCAGAAATTAGTCATAATTCAACTTGAAGCTTAAGATAAAATAGTTATTGACATGGTATAATCTTTCTGAAAAAGAAGCATGTCCTCTCTTACAATGTACTGCTAATACCTTTACTTTGCATTGGTGGCTGCTGCCTCAGTCACCTGTCCTAACTAATTTTTTTATGTATTCATTCTCCAATTAAGGGATCAAAATTATTTTTCTCTTCGCTTCACAGTATAAATCTTCATTCAGAAAAGCACAAGGAAATTGTGAAATACTGGCTATGTAAGCAGTCTATTAAATGTTATTAGAAATACATGCTCTTTCTGTAATGAACTCAAAGTCTCTTAATTGTTTATAAAAATGTTGGAGGTTTACATCTACAAAGGTGATTTTTTTGTATGTTATTTGAAAAAGTATTTTGCAGGCTAGAAGTGATCATGATAAAATGATATCTTTACAGTACAGTTGTGTTTCAAGGACCCTCATATAAATGAGTACTCTTTAATTTCTTTGTGCAGTAGAAACATAGAGCTTACTATAGTGTCAAGTGTTTATGTCTCTAAAAAGAAAATGTTTGGTTAAAAATTTTATCTCAGTGTTGGAATCCAGTTAAAAGCACATTTTTATTCCGATCCTTTTTTCAGTAAAGTACTGAAAAGATATATAGGAATCAGTAGGTAACTTGGAGGATTTTAGAGAACAAAAAGAAACAATTAAGAGTAAACGGATTAACTCACCTGGGAGTGAGGTTTTACGATGGGAGAATTTTTTCTGTCTTTCGCACTCAACTCAATAAGCAGCACTTTTTCACTTGTTTACAAAACACATTGTTGCTGATTAAATTGCAAATGAAGGATGGCTGAGTTTAGTTTAATCCATAGTTAAGTCTGCAGAAATTTCAGACATAAAGACTTTGAATTCCATAAAGCCTACACAATTAAGAGACCTTTCCATGTTCAGCATCCCATTATGAGACAAGCATACAGTTTGTTCCAACTCTACTATGCCAAAAAAAAATTATTCTAATTGTAATAGAGAGTACCCAGAGAATGAATGAAATTACCCTTTTTCTATGATTTGGTTTTCTACAGGGCACAGTATTTGTTGAGAGATAGAATATGCAGAGCTGCTTTACCACATAAGCCTTCCATGCTATTGGAGATCTTAACCATTATTGAAAGAGTTGGCTTAGATCTTTACACACACATACACATATAATTACAATATATTCTACTTATCCTAGAAGAGTTATATCTCACTTGGGCTCTAGGAACTTGAAAATTAAAGGGCTTTTTTGACAAATAAACCTTTTCTCAGTTACATATTTAAACTTTGCAGTTGCAAGCAAAATACAGCTCGTGCTTAATTTCTGCCCTATAATCCAAGGGTTTCTAGGATTCCCCTGAAAGCCTTTGCACCTTCAGAAATATGTAGTTTAACTCATAATACTGAGTTTCCAATAATGAGATTCTTGCATTTTGCTTAGAAGTGCTGTGAAAAGAATTGTGATTTTTCTTAGCTTAAATGGGCATTCAGCTTAAACCCCATGGAACTTCTGGATTTAAATTTTTAAAGAAGTTCCTTTTAAAATTTTCTAAAATAATAAGGACCTGAAGTTATTTCTAAAATAGTATGGGCTCTGAGACACCTGCTTCAACTTTGAAGTTCTACTTTGAAAATGAGTAGAACAATAGGATACACTTCCAGCTCAATTCCAACTCAGTTTGTAATTTTATGGCTCTGTGATTCTGTGACTTTAATTGACATTTATTAGTGATTGATTTTGAAGAGTGCAATTATATGCTAAGGACTTAACATTGTAGGCTCCAAACTTTAAAATTTCACCCTCTGTTTCCTAGACAGACCTTGATCACTCTTAATGTTTAGTTCAGCTTTTCCTTTCCTCTGTTTCATTTTGACTCCTACAGTGCCAGGCTACTTTTTCTGGTAACTTTGAAATACTTGAACATTTCACTTTGATTTTGCCTTCTCTTCCCCTGACCTTGACAAGTCCCTGTTGGCATAATCACACTACAAACTTTTTATATCATATACTGATGCCAATGATGGTACAGCTTTCAGATATTGTTTGCAATGAAATATAGGAATTAGCGTAAACTTGAGTGACATATCTCTTCTGACATAACTTGCATTTAGAATTATTTTGTGAAATCTTAAAGCCAAACTTGTGAAAAAAGAAAAATTAAAAATCTATTTTTCAAGCCATTAAGGAACTTTTAATTAACCAGTGTTAACAAAGTGTACAAAATCAACTTCTTCTGACTGAGATTTTTTTTCCCTGCTGTCTTTATATCTATTCAGAAGACTGAGAACTATTGTGTAAGGCAACAGTGTCGTTGGAACACAGAATGAAAAGACATGCCCTCTCCCAAACTATTCCTTAACTGAGTAAAGGAGAAAAATAAAAATAGGTGAAGTAGGACAGAAGAGGTACAAAAACATATTAAGAAAGCACAAACTACTGATAAGTTTTAATAGACTCACAGAATCATAGGATGGTTTGGGTTGGAAGGGACCTTAAAGATCACCTAATTTCAACTCCCCCTGCCATGGGCAGGGACACCTTCCACAAGACCAGTGTGCTGAAAGTCCCATCCAGCCTGGCCTTGAACAATTCCAGGGATGGTTTAATACAACTTCTGTTTTTAAATTGATTACTACTCTAAAGACAGATCATAAAGAAGCAGCTTTGCAGGATGTTTCACTGTCATAATTGAAGTGCCACTCCTGACAACCTGTTGGGAAACTGATCTAAGAAGGCCCAGTTTTATTCTTCTTTTTGGGAAATATCTGAGCCCTTGTAACATGCAGAAAAGGAGTCAGTGTTCACTTGTAAAAGGGGTCCACAAGTACATACTGAAAGTGGCCAAAGGAAAATTCCACATGATCATAGGGTACCAGGTGCTTTGGGACAAAAGGAATAAAACTTCTTCCCTGATGATCCTAAAGTACTTTTTAACACTGCTTTTACCTCTGCAAAAAAACCTTCGGTGGAAAGAAAAGGTCTTCCACTGTTGTGTTCCCACATTAGGCCAAGTGCCTGGTGCATCAGCCTGGAAGTGTGTTAGCTAAACTTGTTCTAGATCCTCTTACTTCTGGCTATAACTATTTTTAAAATCTTCTATAGAAGAACTAACAGGGCTTTCACAAGGCCATTCCAAGCCGTAATGGGAAAAAAACCAAAACCAACTAGATCCATAACAAGTTTTTAAATATAATTCACTGGTCTTTGGTGTAATTTGGAGATGGTTGCAGTCTGGCATCAGCAGGTAGAAATTTTGCCTATGCTTACAGGGTATAAACGCCTTCCAATAATTTTTCAAACAACCAGGTGACTTCATGGGCTCTAAGATTTTTTTTTTAATGTTTTGAAGGTTTACTGTTTCCTGCCCTACTTCCTACTAATTCAGCAGTTTAAATTAGGTGATTGCTGAGCAAATTCCAAAGTTGTTCTATAAATGTCAGCACTTGCCTTCTTTAGTTGCTGGGAAAGAGGTGGCTTTTTTATGAGTAATTGATCTCAAAGATGGAAACCTTAGTTGTCTTAGTTTATCGTCCTAATAGCACTGATGACTTTTCCTTCTAGGTCTGTGTATCTGTTTGGAAAGATAACTTGGGTTAAGAGAGTGTCAGTGGGTATATTGGAGAAGAGATTGATTAAAAAAAAGATAGAGGAATGTGTGAAAAGGGTCTACAGAAAGGCGCCATGTGTGGAAAAGTGAGTCTGAGCAATGTGAGAAAAATATGGGAATGGAGGTAAAGAAAGAAGAAAAATGTGTTCATAAATGTTCATAAGCCTATGGAAAAAGTGCTTGCTGAGTACAGGGTACATAATGTCTACTGGTTGAAGTTTCTTTCCTCTTGGTTTCTTATTTATGTGTTGACTGTGTTTCATAGAGATGCAACAATATTTGCAGCAAGACTAAGATTAAACCACATCATATTCCAGACGGCAGCTTTTATTGGTTAACATGGGAAAAGCTGGAGAGGTAGACTGAGGTTTTTTCTGTCTTGAAGCAGATGACACCAGCAAATTCACAGATTTGAAAAGTCAAGGATTATACTGTCCAGTCAAGGAATAGTCTGTATTATTATATTATCTATCAGGTATCTAAAGACACGTGATTTTATGTGGCAACAGTATGTGAAAACTTGCAGTATCTGTGCACCTGTGGAGGTACTTGAGATCCATGAAATCAGAAAAAGTTAATATTAAAATGACAGCAAAAATAAAACTTATAGTTACATCAAGCTATTGTGCATAAAAACACAATGCTATCTCATTTATAGGGTTAGCTGGGTGGTATGATGCAAAGAGACCCCATAAGCTGCAGCAAAACATACTCTTCTTCCTGGCTTAATGTTTATGTTAGTAGGCAAAGAGAAGTTCTCTATGCCCTACAGTGGTGTCTGTTGTGTAACTTGTCCTTCCTACAGCTTCATATGGTGTAACTCATTATTTGTTAATACTGATTTTTTTCAAGTAATGAATTGCTCAAGCTAAAAAGTAGGCTATGTGAGTGGGGGCTCAGCATGTTCATGCAAAGGGACTCTTTCTGAAAAATGAATACACAGGACATTTTCATTGTTTCTGCTGTTCTGTGAATTTTCTGACCTTCTAAAACAGATTGCTTTCTAACTATAAGTATGGTCAGGCATCTCATGTTCTGGTTAAATAACCCAAAGAATTTATTATTCAAGTGCCTGTCTGTGGTTCTTCAGTATCAGTGGACCAGAGAACTCAAAACTGATCTAATTCCAGTTTCTAAAGGTACATGAGAACTCATGTCCTTGGCATCAACTTTTTTTTCTTTTCAGTGGCTCTAATTTTAGTGCACAGGCCATGGCCATGTAAGGAAACAGGCTATTGAAATACTTTCTAAATTGCTATAAATCAAGATATTTTAACATTTCAAAGTTAATTCTAGGAGAGAATAGCATGAAGGAGCATTTGGTTGGTGAAACAAATATTTAAAGTAATATACAGGTTTGGCATAGTGCTCCATATTACAGCACCCTGCAGGCATTTAGAGGCAGTTAAGAGGTGTCACATATATAACAACAGGATTTATTGCATTTTATGTTATTGAACAGGCTGGAATATTGCATAATATAAATAAACAATGTGTGTTTATAGCTGTGTAATATATTCATGAATCAGCTGAATGATTCCGCATAATAATTTGAATAATTTGATGGACTGCTTCTTCTTGCCTTTTTTTTTTTTTTTTTTAATTTTTTGTATAACTGCTGAGATTATCCAGTTGCAAGTTAGGTGACAGTTTTTGGGACTGGAGAGAAATATGTGTCCTCACAGGCTTTCAGAGCATCGTTCAGAGACCCTCTTAAATTAAACTGACTCTTGCTGGCTCTTCTGCTCAGTTTGTAGAGACTGCTGATCTAAAAGATAGATCAGTATATAACCTTATATTGGTAGAGGACTTGCTTAGTTCAGCTTAATTCCTCTGATGGGAGAGGGCAAATTTGGAGTTTGCTCCTAGGCTGTCTTTACTTGAGACAGTCACCTGAAGTGAGAAGTAATGCAGAATAATCCAGAGCTTTTTAGTGATGAACTTTCTGGAAAAAAACAAAAAACCAAAAAAACAAAAAACTCCAAAAAACTCAAAACACAAAAAACAAAAAAAAAAAAAACCAAAAGCAAACAAACAAACAAAAAAAAAAACCAAAAGAAAAATACATTTTACAGTATGTTAACTGTGACCTTAACTTCATCCAAATATCAATTGTGTTCAATTGGATGACTAAAGCATTGATCTTATTCAAACCTAGCTGCTATAAATCATCTAATCTGATGCCTGAAGCGTTTGTCTTGAGCCTGTAATATATCCTTATTACAAGCTTATTGCAGATACTTTCTACTGCACTTTGTTTACAGAGCTGAGAATTTGAAATTAAATGAGGAGCAGGATGGCAATGGAAATTATGGAAAAAGAGGTGACTCTATGGATTATTAGAACTGCATGTCTTAGGCTAAACAAAGCTTAGATTCACTTGCAGGTGAAGGAGAAAATGGTCGGTTGCTTTCTTGAAAGATGCTGAGCTAAATGTAGCTGTTGACCAACAGTTCTAACCATGGTGAAACCCTTCCTCTTTCCAGGCTTTCTGTGAATCTTTGAGCACAGTGTGAGATTGTGTGTACACAAACCATCTGTTTATGCTGCCTGAGTACCATAAATAGTCACGGTGCTGATATTTCTAACATGCCGAGGCTCTGTAGATCTAATGGCATAGCACAGCATGTCATTCAGAGGAAGGAGGTTGAGAAGTAACATGAGAAAAAAATGGGTCAAATTCATAGAAAAGATGTGGATTTTCTATTAGTTCATCTCTGTGGTTTTGTATTTCTTAGATGATTTGTTCAGGAGGAGAATTTTGGATGATTTTCTTACCATAGTGAGAAATCTGAGAGACAAATCTAAGAGGGGGTTAGCTATTATGAAAACCTCTTTGTAGCAGTCACATTGAAAAGGTTGTGCCTCAATTCTCTTGCAACTCATCATGATGAAAAGCAGATTTTAAGGCTTTGGACAAGTGGTGTCTCAGAGTCTTACGAGGGAAATAACTTTCAATCCAATATAATTTTATGAACTTTCAGCTTTAAATTCAGATTTACCAGGTAACAAATGTCTTTTTAGATGTAGGAGTATCCCACAGATTAAAAGGAATATTTTTATGGATCCTTAGGTACCTATTTGATGTGAAGGAAGTATAAATAGCTTTGTGGAGTAAGCACAAATTTTACAGTGTGCACTAAACTAGGTTCAGTGGAGTGCTGCTGAACACTGCAGCTGTGCTAGTTTAGCTGTAAACTGTTCACTTAAAATTAGTCACTACTGTCATAAAACTTAAGATTTTCATACATACTGCATAGGGAGAGATAAAGACTTTCCAGTTGATGGCTTATTCAAGTCTTGTAATTTGTTTCCATCTTGTGTTAACATGCTGACGTTGATTGTTCCAAAAAGTCAGTAAAGAGTCAAACTGCGCTGACTTCAGTATTTCCTTAGTCATTGCCACTCCTCTGTTTCAGTACAAAATGCCTTATGAGTCCTTAGAAAGGATATTTTGTTTTCAAAAAGGTTATTCAGAAAATGCTAGCACATTAAATATCCTATTCTCATTGGTCTCTTGGAGGAAACTGTGTTCCAGAGCCAGAGATGAGTGCCATGCCATGTACTGCAGCATATCTTTGTTACAGGGTCGCACTGGAACTGGGTTAACACAGGCAGTGCTCCTCCCTCACCACTCAGCAGGACAAACTGGCTCTCCACAGCTTTTCCTTGCCCATTCACGTGTCTCATTCCACCATACAGCAGGATTCTTGAGTGATTTTAGCACTGCTGATATTCAGCTCTCTAAAGAAAATGTATATTTCACTCTGGAGAGGTGATCAAGCAAACCTGGCTGAAAGGATATTGTGAGAGTGAAGAGGTTAAAAGAAATTAATGATAATTCTGGCATCAAATGATGCACAAAAAAGGAATCAGAGTAAGCCTTTTGTAGCACTCCAAAGCATACTGATTTAATGAAAATTGCCCTAATAATTTGGAATGCATGCATATCATGTGCACATATCCCATGCACTTAAATATTTTAACTAAATGGAACTTCTACTGGAAATTCTAATTAATGCCTTGTTTAAGCATGTTACAGTTTCAACCAGATGCACAGTATTCAATCTGTTCTGCTGCTCTACTCATGGGCAATATTTGCTATTTTCATCTTCCTCATAAATTATGCTTTAGATTTTGATGAAAATATCTTCCCAAATTAAGTATGTTGGTTGCCCATCTCCCTGTTTTTCTTGAGAGCAGGCTGTTTCTCATTTAATTGAACTTGGGTATTGCTGGATTTGTATGGTTTCAATTACCATAATTAAAATAACAATAAACCTTGATTATTAGAGACTTTTGACCAAAACTTGTGATAAAATCTTATTAATCCCTTTTCTGATATCATACTGCCTAAATACTGACATTTATAAGTTTGTTGTCAGCTAAATAGACACTCCATTTTTACATTGCTTATAGCTGTACAGATGCCCAGCACACTGAGTGTTGTTTTATCTGCATATTTACATATTCATATACTCTTTGACACCTCTGCATATATTATAAGACGGAAGGGGAAGATGGTGTCCAAATTTGTCACAGAAGACACGTGTTAATATGCATTAAAATGTTCAAAGAGCAATATTCATCTTAGCCTCTACACTGAGAAGATATCAAAGCAGCTCAGCAGTGTGTTATGAGCAGGTAATTTGAAACTTCTGCTCCCTGTTAGTGTCATTCTGTCTTAGAGTGAGATTTTGTTTAAATGCAAAATGTCACCAAGACTTTTTCTGTTTAGTCCTGCTAGGCTGCTCAGAATGCATCGTTTGCAAGTGCTGTCTATTCACAGTGAGAAAGTTCATAAAAACCACACACCAGCAATTCCCCAAGGGATAAATCAATTAAAATATTTCTAATTTACTACTGTTGTACATACTGGGTGAACTGATAAAGAGATGCAATTTAATATTCACCTTAGTGAGATTTCAAGATCAAACTAGTGGTACAGCTTTTCAGTCTAGTGGCTAGACCAATTTATATACTAAATCTAAAACTAGATGTGGTTCCCTGTTCCAAGACATGGGGAAAAAGTTTTAACACTTCTAATATCATCTTCATAAACATAGAATTTTCTAACAGCAACCTTCATCCAGCCTTCAGTGTGTCTAGGCCACTGATCACTTCAGGATGCTTAACTGCATCCTCCTTTCTCCGCTGCTGCCAAAAAAGCTGTGACTACTATTTTAGCATGGCTATGTCAGATACTGAGAAACAGTTGAGGTATTTAATAAACCCAAACTCTCTGAGATTTTAGTGTAGTTTTATATATAAATGTTCCATGGGCCAGAGGAAATTAAAATGTTAAGGCTGATACCCTGACAATATTTGTGGAATTGGGCAAGATTTCTTCTCGTATGGTGTGACCTATTTTCTCAGTGGTTTCTGTAAGGATCTTCCCCTGCTGTGAAACACTTTCAGGACATAGTAGTGACAGGAACTTTCTAAATGCATAGTCAGAGAGAAAGGATGTGATGCTGCCAGAAGGAAGCAGAATGTAATGAGTAACTGAAAAAGTGGGGAGTAGCAAGGAAATTAGAATCCAACTTCAGGAGTTATGTTCATTCTACTAGCTATCTATATCATGTATCATTATAACTAGGAACATGTATTCCTTTAGATTCTTGTTTGCTTTTGCTGATGTCAAGCATTATCCAGATGGTATAGTGCATTTTCAGTATTCACCTCCTTTTTATGTCGCACTTTTCCTGATCTGTATTTTTCACAGGTTTTTTTCTTTTTTTTCTTTCCCTTAGAAAAGATATTATAATGTCCTTCTTAGCCCTGTTTCCATATTTTTCTCTCCACTGAAACCATTTCTTAGTTAATAAACCTAATTGGCCCCTTTTTCTTAAACAAGCTTTTTATCTCTGCTGCCTTCAGATTTAATGATCTGAGTGCTTCAGAAGCAAATATTGCTTGTAAAAAATATTGTGAGGTATTGGTATTATTTTCAGATCCTGCAACACTAAGGATTGTATGCATAAACAATATATATTTTATATATTTCAAACATAAGAATTCTGAGGTTTGGTGCTATGAACCAACACATTTTTGATGCTAGCCGAGAAAGCACAAAATTATCTGCATGAAGCTTGAAGGACTGATTTTTTGAGAATCAGTGGGAAAAAACGTCTTCTTAATCAGACCTAATAAGCTACAAAGAAAGAAAGTGGATCATCCTCTATTAAGTGTGGCAGTCAGGCAGCGCAGAGGAATCTGTGACTCGAGTCACAGAGTGGGTGGTGGTATCAGCCAGGGGAAGGGGTGGGTGTTGTGTTTTTCTGCTGAAATGACTTCTCTTTGGAAGCACAGACTGGAGAGCTGTGAACTCAGTGTTTATTCTCAGTCACCTCTTTTTGCACACATTCCTTTTTAATGTGCATGAAATAGACAAATGCTTTGTCCTAAATTTTCAGGCCTCTCATTAGCCAGTCTTTTTAATGAAAACGGAATAGAAAAGAATTAACATAGAAAGATATGCAAGTATGTGATCAATCTTATGCATTTTCTTCCCAGAGAATTTGTAGGTGTCCAATCTCTGGAAGTGTTCAAGGCCAGCTTGGGCAAGACTTTGAGTAACTTGGTCTAGTGTAACATGATTCCGCCCATGGCAGAGGAGCTGGAGCTAGCTTATCTTAAAGTCCTTTTTGATCCAAGCCATTCTATTATTAACTTCTGATGTAATTTTCATTCAAGTGAACAATTTTATTGTTTGTGTGTGATTTAAATAACATCTTTTTTTTTGCCTGGTTGCCTCCTAGCACACAGCTAGGAGGTATGATTGAAATCTCCTGCTGTCTCTCTGAGTTACTGCATGCTAGCAGGTGATGTCATCAGCACAAGAACTTAGAGAGTCATAAGTATATATAGAAAACTTTTCTAGGCACTGAAAAGCATCTGACAGATATCTGAGGAAAAATCAATCAACTATTTGAACAGCGCATGTAATTCATAACAAGAAGTAAAAATAAGTGAAACTGTCAGGAAAATCAACTGATGAAATTTAAATTTTAAATTAGTGTTACCCCGGACACTGGGATTAAAATATCTAACCTTTCAGAAAATGCTATTCATTTTTTTTTTAGTATGCTAGTGTACAGAATTATGATGCTGCCCTCAGCTCCACATCACACTATTAGTCTAGTATTGATGGAGGAAGGAGAGACTTCTACTTACTGAATTGTGATCTCCACCTGCTGCCTCTCCATGGCAGTTCTTGCCAATCTTCCTGATCTGACCATCTAACAAATCTTCTCAGATGCAGACTCTGGGGGTTTGCCTCTTATCACTGTTCCAAGTGCTCCTTTGTGTTTGTGTAGATGATCACAAAACCAGACACTGCTCGTATATCCATCTATATTCTTCGCAGCAGATTTCTGATGTTCTTTTCTTTATTCTTTGGCACATGCTGCTAAAGCTTCAAGTTGTCACAGTCTGTTTAAATGACTTTAGAAAGAAACATGCTCATATGTAAATTAAGGGACTTGGTGTCACCAGGTCTTGTGGCAGAAGTGCAACTCAGTACATGTGTACTTGCCTCATCTTTATTCTCCACCCATCAATCCATAGGAAGAAAGACTCAGGGAGTTTAAGGCCAGGAGGAGCTGCTTGAAGATTCATTTGATTTAGTCAGATTTCCTTAAGCCTTAACTTCCACTGGAATAAAGAACATTTGTATTTCAAAGGATTATATCTCCTTGCAAAGCCTTCAGTCATGAAAGGTATCAAGTAAAAGATGCCATCACTTCCTTGGGCAGTCTGTTCTGCTGGTTCCTTTCCTCACCTTGCAAGTGTAAAGTTGTCCAGCAATAGTTGACAGTCAGTGGTTTTTGTTATAGCTCCTTCTGTTTTATAAAATAATTATTTGCACTCAATTTCTCAGTCAGCAGATGGAAAGTTAAGCATCTTATGCTTTTAAAGCTTTTACCGAAAAAATGTTTCCCTATCATTTGAATATTTTCTTTTTCTGGTCTTGATTTACAATGTCCTTATTAAAATGTAGACATTTTACTTTTATGTAGTATCCCTGCATCAGTTATTGTTTAGTAAATAAAATTTCTTCTAAATTGCTAAAGTAAATTGCTTGCTGAAATAAAAGTGCTTCTGTATTGCCCTTGGTGGATTGATCTATTGCTCTTGAGATTTATATCTGGTGATTTAATTTTTTTTTCCAAAACAAGCAGTGAATCACAGAATCAAATGGTTTGCTAGGAAGGGACATTTAGAAGTCACCTAGTTCCAATCCTCCTACGATGGACTCCTACCACAAAACAGGCTTGTTTAAAGACCCATCCTACTTTGCCTTGAACACTTCCAAGGATAGGGTGTCTGCAACTTTACTGGGCAACATCTTTCACTGCATTTTTCTCACTATCCTGATCTTTTTTTTTCCTGATTTCCAACCTAAGCCTACTCTCTTTTAGTTAAAGCTGTTTCTCCTTGTGATGTCACTACAGGCCCTGCTAGAAAGTTTATTTCCATCATTCTTAAAAGCCCTCTTTAGGTAGTGAAAGGCTGCAAGAAGGTCCCTAGAGTGGTCTCCTATCAAGAATTAATCACCCCAGCTCTCTCAGCTTGTCCTTATAACAGAGGTTCTCCATCCTTCTGATCATCCTTATGGCCTCCTCTGGACCCACTCCAACAGATCCACATCTTTCTTGTGTCGAAATCCCAGAGCAGGACGCAGCACTGCAGGTGAGATCTCACCAGAGCAGAGAAAGGAGACGAATCCCCTCCATCACCCTGCTGCCCATGCTGCCTTGGATGCAGCCCAGGATAGGTTTGGCTTTCTGGGCTGCAAGAGCATGTTGTCAGGTCATGCCTGGTTTTGGTCATGCCTGTTGTCAGGTCATGCCTGTTGTCAGGTCATTCCTGGTTTGTCATGGTTTTCACTTTTCATACACATGGCAGGAGTTTCTTTGCTCACCTGTCACAAGCCTTCCATTATTTCTGGATTCCCTGTTTTCCAATGCTCAACCCTTTTTCTGTAGACTTATGTTCTTTAGTTCTAAATATATAACTTACTTGTACTAAGAAAAAATAAATAAATTGGAGTAATTTCAACTATGTTCCTGATTGAGCCTGTGTTTTCTTTAGGATCAGAGGTGAGAAATAGGCACTTTTATCTGAACTAGCAAACTAGCATAGGCATCTAAAAGTGCCTGTTTCTGTCCTTTGGCTAAAAAAAAAAAAAAAAAAAACAAAAAAACAAAAACAGGTGGCTTTTACAGTGAGCCAGATTTCTAACAATATTTACAAAGCAAGCACTTTTATTTGTTGAGGGAATCCCATCCTTTTAGGGGGAATGGACATCTCAAACTCAGCCATCAGTATTCCTGACCTGAGCAGTCCTTATGTCATCCAAAATTTTCATCAGAAGCACCTTTATGTATCGCAGAAAATTTCAGGAAATGGTTCAGTAGTGCAGGATGTGCTGCTATAGCTACAAATGTACATTAGAGACATTTTCATTCAAATCATGTTGCTCTACTGTTGACTACTCTTTTTATTTATCAGTTTGTCAATTCTTTGTCTGTTAAATCCATGCTTTAATGCTATTTAGTAGTGCTAACTTTCTAACTGCTTCATATGCAGTAGCCTTTCAGAAGCCTGAATATTTTACATTTGACAGTTTTCTTTGTCAGCCATAGTCTTATGCTCAACAAATGATGCAAACAGGTTCAGGAAGACCTGCTTTCCATAAAATCTGGGGCAAACAGTTAGCAACAGTTTTCTTTAATTTCTATTCAGCTGAGAATCTTCCTTTTCTTTCAATGCGCTTTTTTCTAAATTTCTGAAGAAGGATCAGATATAGCAATAGGCTTCTTATGATCCCTCAAAGAGTTGCTGTGCAGCTTTTATATTCCACTATGACTTTCCTAATCACTCCTTACCTCAACATCAGCTGCACCCATATTATGGTAGAATTATAACTCAATTTTGGAATATTTTATTAGTTGCTTAATGTAAGAATAGATAAGGAACTTTCAGTTCAGCTGGAAAGTGTGTCTAGACATGGACTTTTTTAGTGGTTATAACTATCTGTGTGAGTGTGATACTATTAATGTACCTTTAGAGGTCAAGTTTTTTGCCATTGAAAAGCTAATTCTACTATGCTAATTCTACTTCTCTATTACAATAATGAACCAGTTCAGCTGTTCAGATCATCTTTTTGGACAGAAAGTGTACAGAGTTTTTTTACTTGAAAAAGTGATATTTGGGCAGAAAATGCATATCTTAGTCTGCCTTACTGTGTTCACTTAATATGTGAACTCTGTTAAGATTTGCAACTGTTCTTGTAACTTGTGTTCTTTCTGTGGATTCTCTGGAAAAGGTTTTGAAGGCCTGGTGTATAAAAATATATTTTGGCCTTTTTCTCAAAACTGCCAGGGGCAAGAAGACATCTTCACTTTTTCTGTTCTATGAGTCCAGGTGACGTTGGAATCAAAACAGCAACTGGTAAAAACGGAAAGAATTTGTACAAAACAGACATCTCTCCGCTTGATTCATCCAGACTTTCAGACTTACTCCACTATGTTTCATGTTCTGAAAACACCAAACATTAGGGATTCATTGGTTTCCTTGGCTTGTGAGCAATACCCTTTTTTTATTTCATGACATCAGTCTTTATACTTCTGACATCCTCTTATAATCTCATACTTATGACAAAACTGGTGTAGCACAGGTAGATCCTATTGCCCAAAATAACTGAGTTGGGTGCCAGGGAGAGGTTACTTAATATATGAAATATGTTTAAATATTCTTCCAAAGTTCTTCCAAAAACAAGATTTTATGGATAATTTAATTTTGAATTTGTGAAGGGACATTGAGTTGGAAAGCTATTCAGACCTAAATTCAGCTTTACTTGATTTCTTTTTTTTAAAAAGTGCTTTTTTAATCATTTATTATTCATGTTTCCTCTCAGTCTGTAAGATTTTAATGGCTTTTAAGGACTTTTTAAAGTCAATAACTATAATATGGTTATATTATGAATATATGGGAATTAATTTGCCTAAACGCCCACTTCTCAATCAGCATCTCAGATGCAGACCTTTGATTTTTATTCCTCTTTCAAGCACAGAGCTTATTTACCATTTCTAAGAGATTGTGACTATAAATACTGGTAGTGCTTCTATTTTAAAGACAGACACATAGTATACATCTACTTTCTTTCAATACTGAAATTTCCGCCTTGGTTTTTATTTTTTCTCATCACCATATGTGCCACAAAACTGCTGAAGTGGAAGGAACCTTGTGAGGTCTTTGTACAACCTGTTCTTCAAAATAGGGTCAACACCGAAATCAGAGCAGGGCAATACAGCTATATCCTGAAAACCTCCAAGAGTTGAGATCCCTCAACCTCACTGGACTCTGGTGTTAATTGACTTCATAGTTCTTAATCAACTCCATAGTAAGTTATTTTCCCCCTTGTGAGGTCCAGATGGAACCTCCCCCAATTCAGTGGATGACTGTTGTCTGTTCTCCCACGAAGCATCTGGGTAAAGAGTTTGGCTTTGTCCTCTTGGTTACCTCCTTGCAGGTGTTGAAAAGCAGCTCCTAAAAGTCCCCCCACTCATTCTCTGGCTATTGGGAGATGTACATCAGTTTCTCTTTGTGAAACACTTACTTTAATTTTTTTTTATACTAATTTATATGAACTTCACACATTTTTTCTTTTATGTTGTAGAATTCTGTAATTTTTACTACTTCTGATTTCATTAAATCAAATAATTTTTTTTCTTGGAGCCAACAATATTGTAAATGAGCCAAGATTTTCAGATCCAAGATTTTATTACTCATCCCTTAATAGAGCTTCTAGTTATTATGCTCTGTTTTTCTAATCTTCATTTTGCCTTAATAGCTTAACAAATTTTGGCAGTAAGATGTTAATTATGCTTGCAATAATTGACCTCCACACCTATAAAGTGCAAGTAGGTTCATATATGTAAATTAAGACTTATAAATGTGACAAAATGCCAGCAGCATTTGATATCAACTATCCAGTGTGTTTTGAGTTAAAAAAACAGCTGTTTGACTTGGGTGCATTTGATTTACAACATTTCAAATAAAGTTTTTTTTTTTCCTAAATTACAGTGAATATATTAAAACACAAAACTCAGAGTTCATCTTTACCCTATTCCTTAATATTCTGCTTTGAATCTGGACCCTTTTATTCCATAGCAATTTAATTTTTTTTCTGATTTCCCCAGCTAATGGAAATAGATGATGATTTAAGATTTTTTTATTCCTTTTAAAGGAGGATTTATATTCATAATGGCTGCAGGAAAAGACAATGAAACAAAACATCAGTAAATGCTGTTTTCTTTTCGTCACTGTTTTTGCCATTACTGACTTGTTACACTATTTTAGATGAGGATTTTTTTCTAATTTAAACACATATTAAACAGAAATATTTACTTTACATATTATTTTTTCATATTCTTTGGCCGCAGCAACCTAGAGAAAATGGCTTATACTGGGCAATTAAAATGGCAGTAATTGCAAAAAAGGGATTCTGGGTATTAAGCTCCTTTCATTTCTGCATTATTTAGAATAATGAATGGAACAGATATGGCTAATGTACTTCCCTGTGGCATGGGAAATGCTGGCTTCTGGAGATATGGAAATTATTTTCCCACTGCAATGGGCTCCTTCCCACATGGCAGAGCTCCAGATGTTGCACTGACAGCAGACTGAATGCATGGAAACTCAATAAGAGCTTTGTGGCAGGCAGAGCTAAATGTCACCACCTCAGACATGGATTTGTCCAGTGTTGGGAAATCATGGAGGGAGTCCTGATGATGCCAGGACTGCTATCATCCTCTTCTTCTCCCTGCAGCTTGGGCTTTTTCCCAAGATCATTCCTATATTGCACTGTGCACTCATCTGGCCGATGTTTCTGGAGGTGCTCCATAAATGTCACATCGTTAATGTCACGCCAAGCTCAGTGTCCAGGGGTTCAGACGGCTTTTGGTTTTCTTCCACCATCAGGTGTACTGGGAAAATGAAGAGATAAATATAAAAAAACATTAAACCATCTGTAACAAGGACTGAAGCTGTGTCCTGAGTGGGTCTGGAAGTGGTTACCATTAAAATGTTGCTTGCACGAAGGAGGGTAGCCTTTGTAACCTGGAAAAGAGAGGATTTGGCTGTAGTGGAGCAAATGTTGATTATTTCTGCTGTTGGTCACTAATGAGATTGTGGTAGCTCAGCAAGTCTCTCTAGCTCTAGGGCAAAAAACAGGGCTTACCTTAGATTGCAGCTCCGTGGATATTGCATTAAGGCTCTTCTCTTTTTCTTTCCCGTCAGTAGTTTCATTTTCTATTTGCAGCTGCTGATATTTTCTGCTTGCAGCTGACTCTTTCCCAGGAGTCAGCAACTGCTGCCTGGCATGCCAGGCTCTGTACCGCCCATCAGAACTGGTGTAGTACAAGTCCCCATCTATGTCTGAAAGACCCCAACACCTAAAGGCTGTGCTGAACAGCCTTCAGCATACAATGGGCACTGGCCAACAAACGAAAAGAGCTTCTGTAGGTCATGATAACACTCTTCCTTCTACACAAGTTCATGGATAGAAATCTGGATTCAGGACATCTGGGAGTTAAAGGAAGTGCTTCATCTGCTTTACAAATATAGGACTTGTCACTGTTTCTCTGAGGAGGTCTTGGCTTCTCTGAAAAGCAATGGTGCAAGACCTACATTTTCATTAATTTGCTCTTGTGTTCAGAAATTGAGTTCACTGACTGTTATAACAATCTGTAAAACTTAATTCATAAAAGCATCTCTTTCTGCTCGAGTCCTTTTCTTGGGTTTACATTTTATATTAAGCCTAGCAAGATATAATTTATACAAATAATAATCTTTCATTGTTTCCTCATTTTGGCAGGACTGTTGAAAAATTTGAATACCAGTATTTCCAGTGACTCAGAAAAACACCTAAAGTGAAGAGACTTTCATTTTTTCCTCTGTAATTATTTTATCATAAAAATTTTTGGGTTTTATGAATATTTTTCTGTGCTATGAAAATAGCATTCCCAGTGATACTGTTGTAGAAATGTATCTTTAAAGAAAAGAAGGGGTAATGTGTGAAAGTTTGAAATATTTTCAGGGTTTGAATTCCACTGACAAAGATTTTTTTTCCCCTAGGCTGATGAATTGATTTTATAACATTTCCCTTTTTTAAAAAAGTCAAAAAATTACCAAGTATAGTCCTTCAGGCTATGAGGAAATATTAAATTCTTATTTTCTGAAAAATCCTAGCATTGTATAAAAATTTAGGTTGAATTGGATCTCTGGAGGTTGTCTGGTGCAATGCCCACCCAAAGTAGAAACAACTTTGAGTTCTGAAATTACATTCTGTTAAAGTTAGATGAGGTTGTCCAAAGCCTTGTCCAGTGCAGTGCTGAATATCTCCAAGGAAGGAGACTTCACACCCTCTCCAGGTGACCCGTTCCAGTGCTTGACCACCCCTGTTATACTTTTTGTCCAGTGAATTATGTTTTCTCCAGGCTGTTCAAACTCCTCTCTCAACCTCTCTATATTGTGTGCTCTGAGCCACTCATCATCTTTTTGGACCACCACTGAAGTTATTCCAGCATCTTTCATGTGGGACACACAGTACTGAAACACAGTAGCCAGATGAGTCTCATAGTTACCATGTGATGGAAATGGTCACAACATTGGTATAAAATTTGCAGAAATGAGTGAGAAATACCTCTGGGCACTGCTTTAGTTGGGAGGTGCTCAATTACATCATTAATACAATGACTTTTGTGTATTGTAATCCTCCATTAGTTAAACCTATATAGGAAATCCTACATCTGTGGGAAACTTTTCAATACTTATCTGATGATAATAGAAAAAGTTGATGTTGTTACACCTGAATGAAAAGTTACTTTTCTTTTATTGCCATGTAGATGATGATACAGATGCTTCATGTTGTTTACAGACACACAAAAGGTACTTCTGTTAAATACAGGATTTTGTTCTCTCAAAGAGTTTACAGAGAGTGAGCAATACAAGGAGCAGGTGGGGCCAGTTGGTCTGTTCAGCCTGGGAAAGAGGAGACAGAGCAGAGACCTCATCAGGGTCTCCAAGTTCTTCATGAAAAGAAGTGGAGGGGCCCACACCAATCTCTTTCCTTTTTTTGACTCATGACAGGACTCGAAGGAACACTAGGAACCCTGAGTCAGGGTAGGATTAGGTTGGATATTAGAAAAAGGTTCCTGACCCTTGGGTGGTTGGGCACTGGAATAGGCTTCTCAGGGAAGTGGTCACAGCGCCAGCCTGACAGAGTTCAAGAAGCATTTGGACAATGCTCTCAGGCACATGGTAGGACTCTTGGGGTGTCCTGTGCAGAGCAGGAGTTGGTTTTCAATGATCCTAGGTTGTCCTTTCCAATTCAGGATATTGTATGATTCTATGAAATTATTTTATAGATATTTTCTCAAAACAGAAGTTTTGAAAAGAAAAAAAGAAAGTCAGTGTGTTTAGTCTAGTTTGTCTTGTGTAGACATAGGAAAAGATCACAAATGTCCTCGAACAGCTACTTATGTAACATTCATACTACTGTTTAATATCATATTGTCAGCAGTCATTAGTGCAATTAACTGAAAACAAGTGTGATCTACAAATTCTATTCTGAATTTACCTTACGACATGACATCAAGTACAGATTTCAGAAACTAATGTAGTATGCTGGCATTTTTTTCAGCATATTGACCATTGGATGCTATTTTACAGAAACTGGAGCTGAGTGTCAATTTATACCCTTAGGAGTCTGCACAAAAAACCCTAAATTACTCCTGGTGGGAATCCTGCAGTTTTTGCTTTCTATCCCTTGTAACTGTTTTAACATTAAGTTATCCCAAATAAGCGCTGACTGTATGTGCTCAACGTATAGAATTAGAGAAGCTGAATCAGCACTACAACCAACAAGCACTTTTAGAAAAGGAGAATCTTTGCTGCACTTTGTACTGAAATCACGCTGAGTGTTGGTGTTAGCTCTATATAAATGCAATGAGCATTACTTGTAATTACTGAGTTAGGTGGCTTTGGGCAAATGGTGATGGTAATGAGAGTTTTCATTCTTTCAAGAATTTTGAAGACTTTGGAAGAGGCTACCTTAGACAAAGATATGTTCATACCTTCCTAGTTAAACTTTATTATTCCTCTAGAAACATTTTAGTGACTTTTTCATTGTTTTAATACTGGACTTAGAGTTCCTGTTAATGGCAAAGGAGACTTAAAAAGATTTTAACTGAGAAGCAAGACCTTGGGGCAAAGCTCTGAAACAACCATACTATGCAGCATTCCTCTAATCTCAACACATCTTAGAAGAATAATAATAAAAGAAATAACACCTCCTGCCCTGATTAAAATTTGAAGTGTCAGAAGTTGCACCTTGGTATTTGCACTTCAGATACTCTCTCCTGAAATGCAGCTGATGATTCATTGCACCTCTGTTAAAAGCTGCTAAATATAAGTAAAACTTAATTCCTTTATTTCTTCACCACTTCTGCAAACTGTAGGTGAAAGGCACAAGGAGTTGGTATTGGCTTTTATCTGCATTATTATCAGAACTTTCTGTAAAGAGACTAGGAGATTTCTTGTGGAAAGAGTGAAGAGGGGCCAAAGAAATTGCACCCACTTTGCTACCTAGCTATCACCTCCTTAAATAGTCATGTTCCAGAGCCTTCAACAATTTGGGGTTTTTTTGGCATGTTTTCTGGCTTAGGAAGTTAACCAAGCTTTTCCCAGGTGTACCCTAAGGTGACCTAGGCAGATGGTTTTGCATCCTTAGCAAGTATATAAATCCCAGATATATTTTCATGCAGTCTCCCCTAAATCTCTATCAGTCTGTATTATTTTAAGTCTTTGGGTGAACTCTCTGATAAATTGAGTGTAGCTGACTTTGCCTTAAATATCCCAGGAACACAGCTTCATCTCCAGCACAGCACTAGACACTATGAAAGGCAAAACATCCATCAAGAGCACGGTGGATTGTGTCTTTTGACTTGGTTGCTGAGTCACCTCTCTCTCAATGCTGACACTGCGAGAGGACCTGGAGCAATATCTCTGTAGGGTCATTATGGCCACAGATGCATTAAACTGTAAGAGCTGGAGTGATCAGTAGTCAATCCGCAGGTACCTCAATCACTAGAAGACTTCAGAAATTGGCTGAATTGTTAAAGCAGCAATTTTCTTGACTGTAATTTTCAGGAATGACAATGTCTGTTGGAAAGCACTTGAAAAAACTTGCATTAAGATAAATTATCCATTAAGAACAAGATAAACTCAGAAGTCTCTTTTCCCAGAAGCAAAACTTTCAGCTGGCCCAGCTGCATCACCTTTTCTCAGTCGCATAACTCTTGCCAACTTGCTTCTTCCATAACACAAAAATGCATTAATTTCCCAATATTTGCTGTTAGAAGTGTACCTTTTTTTAATATATCTTGAAAATAATGTTTAATATTAGGAAAAAAAAAAAAACAAATAACAAAACCAAAACCAACCAACCAACCAAAAAAAAACCCAAAAAAATCAACTTTCCTATACTTTCCCACAAGGGCAAACCCTCTGATGTGACTCCAGCTTGCTGATAGGCATGCATGTGGACAATTTCATAGAACCACAGGGTGTCCTGAGTTGGAAAGGACTCATCAGGATCATCAAGTCCAAATCCTGGCCCTGCGTAGGACAGCCCCAAGGTTCACACCATGTGCCTGAGAGCATTGTCCAAATGCTTCTTGAACTCTGTCAGGCTTGGTGGTGTTGAAAACACTTTGGTTCCTATTTCAATGAGAAAAGTTTTAAGGAAAATGTTTTCCACAAATTTTCATTAAAAACCCTGGAAAGAGCAGTCTAAGTTTTTGCGTTTGTTTGTTTGTTTGTTTGTGTTTTTCCCTGAAAATTAGACATACTCTGTTTTAATCTCTTCTAATTTAAATTTGAGAACAACACCAAGAGAGATATTTATGAAAAATAGCATTCTGATCCACACAAACCTGTTATGTAAGCAGACTTTTGGAGGATTTTATTTAGAAATTAAAATAGCCAAACAGTTACCTCAGGTACCTAAAGCCAGGATGTGGCACTACACACCTTGTCAAACTGACCATTGTGTGCAGATTTCTTTTCTATATGACATAGTTTGTCTTCCTCCAATGCTACTGAGAAAAGAGAACAGTGAGGTGTAGGAGTCTTTCTAATGGCCTTGATTCGGTTCATGTACCATAGGTTTGCCATCCTTGAATATTTTAGAGATTTTTAAAGGTATTTAAATTCAATTCTGTAAAAGAAATTTTGTTTTGTTGTTCTGTAGTCATTAATTAAAATATTAGAAAGAAAAGATTGTGACCGTTCACACGATTGTGGAAGGAAGTTGTTTTCTTTGGTTTTTTTTAATGTTTCAGAATGCGGTATCATTCAGAGCAGCTTAGTTTGAACCATGTTTATTTCAAAATTACTTTAGAATGCTCAACAGCAATGAACTCTGATAGTGACTGAATGGAAAAAAAAACACCAAGAAAAAACAAAAGACCCTAGAGGATGAGTGACCGGTTATTCAACAAAATATCTAGGAAGAGAAAGTGGCTGTGTAGTGATGCCAAAGTGACCTGACTCTGGAGCAGTGTCTGCTGTCCTGCTTTTTATTTAATTTTAAGGTGCTTACTTAAGAATATTAAAATGACCAAAGAATAGGAAGAATCAACACATTTTAATCTGAGAAGCAATCCAATATTTCTGAATCTTACCACACTGTTTGACTCATTAAATCTAAGTTCAATGGCAGGATCTCATGCCTATTCAGATCAGGTAAAGAATAACAGTCTGCTAACTCTATCTGCTCTTCTATTATTTCAAGAAGCAAAGAACTGAAAGCTTCCAGTGCTCTGAAAAAAAGACTTTATTTTTAATTTCTACATGTTTATATTTTGACATTTAGTTACAGAAATATTTCTAAGCAAATACTCACTTTTATAATTCTGGAAATATTTTTTTATACTTTGTACCTCAATTTTCAATTGAAAAATTATTTTTAGTGTACTCCATTTTCCTGTTGCACTCATTTTTGTGGAAAAAAAAACCCTGTATTTCTTACATAAGACTAATAAGATGCATTCCTAGGACATTTTGTAGAGCACTTCTGTGAGTTTGGAGAAACTGAATGAGCAGCGTAGAATGAGATATTGCTGACTATTTGTGACATCTCCCTATGGAATTAACAGGGAGAATACATTCAAGAGTGATACTGTCTTACTGGCCTTTGCAATTATTTCACCTTATTTTTTTGGAGAGTGTGATCAGAGGTGCACATAACCTCCAGTGAGTTATCTTTTCATATACTTGCTCTTCATTTTAATTTGCGGTTTAAAACTACTGAAGGCACAAAGCCCTTAAGACAAAAGGGAAAAACCCCTTTGTGTAAAATCAACATCTCCAAACAGTTACACACTGTTTTTCAGTCAAAGGAAAGAAAATTTAATCAAGTTTACTGATGTTTAGATACAGTAGGTCAGATGTGGAGAGACATTTTCTAGCACTTTAGCGAAGACAAGTGCACATCAGAATTTTTGTTCAAGCTATCGTGTGTCCTCTCCAACAGAACCAGCATCTCTTGGGTACCCAGCTATGATGTCAATAATTTGCCAGAAATGTGATGTTTCTCAGAAAAAAAGAGGCGCAAGAAAAGAGCAGCAACCGCTGCAGTGACGTTCCAGAAAATGTGACTGAGAGCAGTGGGAGGCAGATGGGGAAACTAATTTCAGCATCTGCAGAGGGGAGGGAAATAGAGATAATTGCAATGGAGCTACCCTGGCCTAGTATTGGTTAGCAGTACCAAAATTAACATGCACTAATGAGGATATTGTATTACCGGCTAATTCTGTCCTCATGTGGGGACAAAGCCTTAGGTCCTTGCCTGACCAACCCAATAACTTTATTACTATGCTACAGCTGAAATTCAGTCCTTTTTGGGTTTGACAGGGGGCTCCTGTGGGCTCTAATCAGCTCAACCAGCCCCAGTGAGGGGCCCAGCAATAGCCTCAGAGAAATAGGCAGAGTTGCTCTGGATTTCCACAATGAACCTGACAGAACAATTGGTCTTTTTTAAAAGATCTTTGAAATATGAGGTACAGTGTGATTTTGTCTGTAACAGCTTCCTTAAAATGTCATATACTTTTTCAGACATTTAATAACTTATTGGCAAAGCATGGTATTTTTGATTTAATTCAATTTAATATAGAACATTTTAAGAAGGTGGATGGCATTGCAATCTCATTGGAGGTACTTCCCTTTTCCTGCTGCATTGTGAAAAGAAAAATTAGACTACATACACTCTAAATATATTTTTAAAAAATCTCCTGCTTAAAACATTTAAGAGACAGACTGTATTTGACCAAAGGTGAATAGAAGGAAGTGAGGAATGTAATTTCCAAATGGAGCCTAAACATGCCCAGGGCAATGTGGCATTCTCTGGTACAGTCATGAATCCCAACCAACAGAGCTAAGTTTTTCCCAGAACCTTTTCCATCTCTGCTGTTTTGGAAGCTCTCAGATCTGTGACCAATCTGCATGACCATGCACTGCATGTCAAATTTTATATTGGCGAGAAGGACAATGACATCAGCCTGTGCATGGGCAGCTGATGGGCGCGAGGGTACCAGGAGAGGTTGCAAGCCAGGAGGTGGCAACTGTAGAGTAAGTCTGGGCTGGAGGGGTGGAGGATGCCAGGAAAGCAGTCTGCTATCATCTGCTACTGCAAAGGGTTAGGGCTTAAGGTGAGTGATGACTCCCATATCAGCACAGCTCCTTGGCTGATTGTGACACAGGCTCACCACATATGCAAAGCAGGTAACCCAAAAACCATTGCACCTTAGACAACAATTGTCCTCAGGCTTAATCAATGCACATAGCAGTCCATAACTATAAAATGAGGGAGTCCTAATGTCCATACTCCCATGCCCATACCAATTTAATTTCACAGCAAATTAATTTTCATCCCCATGATGACCGGGGGTTGGACCTGGGGCACTGCACTTCCAATGTACAGCTTTGCGCCTGTATGTATTAGATGCACACACATATATATGACAGAACTTTCACAATCCTCAGAAAATTAATAATCTCCTCCAAATTTTCTCGCCTACAACTTCTAGTAATGCTGCAGTTTCTTCAAGTCTTTCTTCATCCCACGTAATGCTATTTTCATAGAATGCTGTGATGACTAGACATATAAAAAAGAATTCTAGACAAGCCTTCTTTATCCTTTCAGACTTCGTATATACTTATTAGAACAATTCATGGCAGTCCATTCTTTCTAGGAAGTCTCATCAGGACATAACTAATTCCAGTGTTAGCAATCATATTAGTTAGCAGTCTTATGTGTTCAGGCATGTTTTAGACTTGAAATTACTTTGAGGTTTTTTTACATGTGGCTTAGGAAAGACAGTTGATCTCTTCACTGACATTTTCTTCTTCTTTTTCTTCTTCTTCTTGACTTACTGTTACCTCCTTTTTCCCCCGTGAACTTCTTGACTTACTGTTACCTCCTTTTTCCCCCGTGAACTTCTTTCTTAGTGTCGGAACCCAGGATTCTTCTCTGGGTGCCCTGGATGGCCAGAGCCACTGGCAGGGGGCTCTGAGACCATGGCATGCAGCCAAAGACACACGTGGGGTTTGGATCTTAGCCCGTGAAGCAAATTACCAACTCTGTATGAAGAATTACAAGCCACACACACACAAGTTTAGATAGTATAGTAGAAGTAGTCACGAAGTAAAGGGTAGGATTTCTGAGTGCTGTACAGGGGGGTTTTAAGCCTTGTACGCAGGGGTCCAGGTTTTGTACATGGGGGTCAGGAGTTCTAAGATGGAGGGACTTGGGTGTGCCCTGTCCTCTTTCTTTCTCCTTCCTAACCTCCATGTCTTTGGTGGTGTTGGCACTCACAGATTGGTTTAGAGTAGAAAGTCACCATTCAATATAGATAGTAGGTATTGGAGAGAAAGTATAAACATGTAGTACGTAATATATGATATAAAAGATAGCACCAGCCCCCTGAGAGGGCAGAGAGTGCCTTTGTCTGAGCTGCTGAACGGGCCACAGCAGCTCAGGGAGAAGAATCTTGTAGATAACCAACAATAAACAACCTTGAGAACAGACAACAGAAGACTACTGAGTCTTTCTTCGAAGACACGGGTTGGAGGAGGGACTTTTCCATCTTTCGGGGTCATCCCAATCCGGGGGTGAAACCCCACATCTTAGTTCTTTACAACAGTATAAACAAATAGTAGTTTTCGATGAAGTCTAAAGAATGTAACATATTTTTTCTGTTCAAAAAGAAAAATGGTAAAATCTGTGTAACAATTGAAAGAAAAGTTGCAACGGCATCCTTGCCATATGCTGCACAATAATTTAAGTAAAATATCACATATGTCTGTATAGATTGATCACCAATATGATGGAAGGTGCAGTTGTTCTTTCTTATCTCAGAATGTTTACACCAGAGTTCTTTTTATAGTTAAATCATTATGTTCTATAAAAACTCTTTTTTCAATGCCAAGTAAATGATGGCCTGGTCCTCACAGCTTTGGATAGATGCCTCTGACTATATTTTCCTCTTTTTTCTCCCATCTCTTTCATCTTTTGAAACCTCAACTGTTTCATTTTTTAAAATCTAAAATTATGCCACTCATGTTCAGATTAAAATCACTTTAACTTATGACTTTGCAATACTCAGTGGATAAAACATAGAGACAGAATCATACATTTTGTGACAATCAGAGCTGTATGTTCACTCTTTTAGACTGGCAGCAGTGAAAGAGTTGAACAAAGTAAGGGTCCTGTCACTTCATGTCCCATTCAGAGCACACATTGCAGTAAACCTTTGCAGTACTTAATTGCAGTCACTGGAAGGCGGAGGTGTTGCAATAGCAAATCAACAACAGTGTTGGGCCTCTTTAAATTAATACTCATGACTCCTAAGAGTGACTACCCCCAAAAAACCTGACTCATAGAGGATAAAGTTAGTACGGCTGAAATCAGAGTTTGATTCAGAGACTCCAGGAATCCCGTGGTGCCAGTACCATTTGGAAATGACAGCCTGTTAACAGTTTTGTTCTGTTAAGATAAGCCATTGCCATGCTCCTAAAATTCATAACTGGTACAAACAGAGCACCACAGAATACCCTGAATTCTAAAGAGTAACTTGCTGGAAAGGATTTTTGAAGATCCATTCATGTAAGGATTACATATTGCATTCCTCAAAGAACACAGATAAAGAGAAATCTGGTGCACTTGATTTAAATATATCTGAGTCAACAGAGTTCCATATTTTTCCCTAAATGTGTGTTTATTCCATTAACAGTGGAAAAAGCTTGAGCTCATTTTATCTGTCCAATAACTTCATCTCTTAATACATATATTATCTGGTAAAGCTTTATCTTAATTTGTATTCTGGTATTTTTGGCGAGGTAAAATAGGAATGTCTTTACCAGGGGATGCCTGGTTTTGCTTGGCTCATAAAGCCATTTATTTACCTGATATTTTCTAATCCAACTCTGTTGTGATACTAAAAGTAATCTGGTGGTGATATATCAGATTTTGGACTGTTTTTTCGGATCCAGAAACTTGGTTCATGTCCTTAACTCTCTCTGTGTATATGTTCCATTTAGAGTTAATTTAATCATGTTTCTGGAGGTGGTACCTGTTTCCAAGAACAAAACTTAAATATTGGTCTTATTTTCATTGTCCTCCAACTTTGACCAATTTTACTTTTATCTTTTTCACCTTTGTTCTTTCCTATAATTGAAGAAGGGGTAACAGATCTACAATTTCCATTTGCACAGTGGAGAACTACACTTCCAAGTGAAGAGTACAAAAAGCCTGTTAAACAGTTAAATCCTGACTGTAGTTAAGTAATATAGAAGTATGGTATAAGTTAATGTTAGTTCCTCCATTGAAATAAAATTATCCTTAGGCTAGCAAACTGATAGGCTAAATTTTTCTTTGTAGGGATTAAATTGCTCACAATGCTACAAGTGAACATTTTATTGTGTTGCAAAACTACATTCAGCTTTAGCTTTCAAATCAATATTTAAAACCAGACATAGGCAATAAGAGAAAACAGAGATCAGAGATCCGCAGTTGTAGTCATCTGTTGTAACAATTTTGGGGCAATATTTGAATCTAGTAACTAGTTTGGACTTCTAGTTTTTGGAGTTTTTTGTTGTTTTGTTTTGTTTTTTTTAAGTTGCGCTGGGTCTATAAATTTATACATCAAAATGCAGTTTAGATTTTAGTCCTGGTGATACCTATTCTCATTATATTTTATGCATTGCTTTTTCAGTAGCTGTGTATGCACTTGATTTAAAATTTAATCTACTTCAATAGAACACTTCAGGCTTTTCAGTGAGCTTTACAGATCTGCAACAACGAGCGATTAGGAACAAATTTTATGTTTTATATTCTAGCTCTTAAAATTCCTCTTGTATAAACATCTCCTGGTTTCAGCTGGTATAGAATTTATTTTCTTCCTTTAAGCTGGAACGGTGCTGTGTTTTGGATTTAGGTTGAGACTAATGTTGATAGCACACTCATGCTTTTAGTTGTTGCTAAGTAGTGTTTATAGTAGGTCAAGGAGTTTTCAGTTTCTCATGCCCTGCCAGCGAGAAGGCTGGGGAGGCACAAGGAGTTGGGAGGGGACACAGGCAGGACAGTTGAGCCCAACTGACCCAAGGGATATTTCATAAAATATAGTTACATACTCAATATATAAACTGTGGGGGAAAGCTGGCTGTGGGACTGCTGCTGGGCACTGGGTGGACACTGGTTGGTGAGTGGTGAGCAATAGCATTGTGCATCACTTGTTTTGCATATTCAAATTTATTATTGTTATTGTTAATACTATTATTACTGTTATTATGCTTTTTCTTTTTTTTCCTGTCCTATGTAAGCTGTCTGTTTCAACCCACAAATTTTCTCTCTTTTCCTATTCTCTCACCTATTCCACTGGGGTGGGGGTGATCAAGTGGTTCTGAGGGGCTTAGTTGCTGGCTGGGGTTAAACTACAACAAAGTATTTTGCTTTCATCAGATTTCCATTGTAGCTGACTTGCCTCATATAACCTTGAAAGAAATTGAATACCGGTTGTCTTGAATTGTATTTTAAAATATGGTCTTCCCTGGATGAGACTTTATAAAGAAATAATACTTTAAAATATTTTATTTGTTTAGATACCTTAAACTTTTGCTCTGAGGCAATCTTGAATTCTGTATGAATGAAGTGCTTTAGAATATTTTATTCACTGTGTAGTCTATGCATCCTGCCTTATTAACAGAGAGGAATGTAGATACCTTCCACTGTAATTTATGTATTTTAGCATCTGCAATTTATGATGTGCTTGATTCGTTTTGTTGAGGTTTAAAGTCATCATCATATGTTCTATTTTAGGACTTTAATTGGCATGGTTTTTAAAATAGTGTTCAGTACATGTGTTGTTGCCTGTTGTAAAGGCAGAATTTCTTAGCAGTTTGCTGCCATGGTGGAGACAGAGGATTTCAAGATCCCAGGGCAGGGTGCTGCCTGTGGGACAAACACTATGTCAGACCTGTTTCTCCGTGAAGGAGTGGGACATGACAGCACCCAGGACAAACCTGAGCTGCTGAGACAATGGAGAAGCATTTTGGAAGGTGCCAGTAGGCATGCCCTCTTTCATAGTTTTAGATTCCAATATAACATGAAGATGTGATGAGAAGAGGCTTTTCATGCTACTTTCCCTTCTCTTTTACACTCTTTGCCTCTCACGTCTCATGCACAATGAGAAATGTAGGGAAAAGGCATAGGGAAAAGGTGTTGCAATCATCACTCTAAACTCAGAAAACCTTTATTTTTTTTCCAAGATTTATCATTGATAAACATTGCATTCCACTTGAAGTGTAACACATTTACTTCTTCTCTTTACATACACTTAGAGCTTAATTTACTGTTGATTCTATTTGGGAAGGACTCAAAGGTGATCAGCAGAGCTCAAAAATTGGATGCATCTGTCAGAAAGCAACTGTAGGCAAATGAGAATCATCAGCTCTCTGCTGAGAGGAGTTTTATTACCAAGAAAGAATAGCCCAAGCTGAGGCAGATGGACACTTAATTTCATTTTACTGCCAGAGCATTGTGGCTCGTAGGTACATAGTTTCACACAACTGTGAAAACCCAAACCAAACAGTCTGAATCAGGCTTAAAGGAAGACTCTGACCTTGGATAACTTTGGATATTCAAACTTTTTTTTTGTTACATCTTTAGCTTTCATGGAAATAATTGGTTGCTAGTTTATTTTTATTCAATTTTGATGAGGTCTTTTTGTAACTCTCTGCTTTATAAGGATCTGTCCATTTTGGTTCCAATTTACTAGAGGAGTGAAGTAGTATTCAAGAGACAGAAATGAGTGAGCCAGTAACTATTCATCCAGTGAGTATAGTCATGTCCCATTTGCAGGAGAAGTGAGATAGATTAGATCAGGCATCGCTGAAAAACCTTGAAAAGCTTCACAGCTGGTAGATTAATAGCCTAGTTAAGCTAATCAATTTAATAATCAGTTGAGAAATCACTTTTTTTTTTTGCTATAAACCCATGAATTTTCCAATTCCTCCACCACATCTCTGTGTCACAGCTTTGCCACCTGAATAGCTTCTATTCTCTACTCACTCTACTAATAATACATATATGGTAATGTTCTATCTCCAGGTCCGCAGCATGCCACACTTTACAGCCTATGGGTTGTCCTCAAAAGTTTCTCGAAAACCTTCATAGAACTCTGTGAACTCTTATGTAACACTTCCCCTCCATAAGGGACAGCATTTCTGAGTCTGAGGGACATAGGGAGCATGATACAGAGCACCTCCACACTGCCTCTGGGGAGTGGAAGGGAGAACAGGAGGGCACGGGTGGCATGAGGGCACCCCCAAGGTGTCAGCAGGTTATCCAGAGAGCCAGAGCTTTCCCTCATCGCTTTAGCAGGCCATAAATCCCACACCTCATTGTGCTGCAAAGTCAAGAGGAATGGTTGGAGTTTGTCCTCCAGAATGCATCCTGCATGCTCTTCCATGCAACTGGAGAAGTATAATGGATTCTTACACGCTATGCTATCTTGTTTCCTCTAGTAAACAAATGCTAGCATTGCAAAATTCTGGCAAAAAATCATGCTGGCAATTCTTTTCTAGCTCATATTATGGCCCTGCAGTGCAATTACCGCAATGTATTGATAACCCTGGAATAATGTACTTATTATTCAGATGTGTAAAAGCAAATTGTTGTGGTAACACATTGAGCTGGGCTCCTGAAGTGGCTGTGATGATACAAATAGCCATGTTTAGCACTACCACAATGACCCTTTAGGATTAAATGCATTAGGATTTGTTGCAGTACTTATTTAACACATGGGACTAATCCATTCATGTTCCGTGGAACAGCCTAACCTCAGTTCTGCACAAATTGACTTCATCACATGAAGTCATAGAGGAATTAATAAAATTGTTTGGGTGAATTGAAGCCATAGAATGGTTTGGGTTTGAAGGGACTTTTGAAGGACCTCTATTCCAACTCTCCTGTCCCTGGTGAGCAGGGACATGTTCAATTAGATCAAGTTGCTCAGAGTCCCATCCAATGTGACCTTGAACATTTCCAGGAATGGAGCACCCACCACCTCTTTGGGCAACCTGTGCCAGTATTTTACCACTCTTACCATAAAAAAATTCCTCCTTGTATCCAGTCTGAATATATACTCTTGTAATTTCTAGCCATTACCCCTTGTCCTTTTGCTACCAGCCTTACTAAAACGTTTGTCCCCATTTCCTTATAAGCTCTTTTCAAAGGCTTCAGTATGGTCTCCCAAACCTTCCTTTCTCCACACTGAACAGCCCCTGCTCTCTCAGCCTGTCTTTGTAGCAGAGGTGCTCCAGTTTGTTGAGCATCTTTGTGATTCACTCCAAGAGGTCCATATTCTTCTTCTGTTAGGGCCCAGATATAAAAGGAGAAGAAGTGTAAAACCCATAAAGATAATTTAAAAAAAATCACTTTTTCCATTTTTGTAATAATGTACACAGAAATGATCTGTGGACTCTGTTGAAAAATCACAATATTTAATATGCAAAAAGTGCTGTAGCAAACAGTTCTGATTAAGTCTAAAAAGTTAAATGGAAGTGAGTCTGAAATATACTGCCAGAATAACAAAATTGGTTCATGTTATTTACCGTGATAAGATTTAAATGCAAATTATCAATATTATTATATGTTTATTTAACTTCCAGGCATCAGTTCATTGCAATAATGTCGCACTCACACTTGGCATTTTTCAGATTTGTATAAAAATGGACAGTGTCATTACTTAGTAAAAGCAATCTCATATTTGATCTGATGGGCTCTTCTTAGGGAAGAAATGCATGAAAAACAGTTAAAGTAAAAATGCACTCACTTGATCACCATGCCTTACCATCACATGAAGGGAGGTGGGAGCATTCAGTAAAACACAGTTTGTCAAGTTTATTTTTTTTTCCAAAGCATTTTTTTTGTTGAAATGAAAGCAAAAACCCATCAAATTATTTTTTTGGCTTTTTTATCACTACCAACTCTTTCTAATATATTTTTGCAGTCTAGCTACAATGGTAAATGATGTCGGAAGACTTCCAGCCCTAGTGCAGTTATATCAGCCATAAATTAGTCTTCTTTATAACCTCTGTAGTCTTCTTAATTCCATAGCAAATGGTCTTTATGTACTCATCACACCTTAATGTCATGAGTCAGTGCTTCAGCAGATCAAGTCTGTGTGGTGAACCCGAACAAATATAGTGGCTTCAAGCTATGACTTTCAAGGTCACAAATACATAAGACACAAAACATTTTTGCATTTTCAGTTACTGAATCAGTAAGAAATCTATCCTCATCATTGTTATTACCCTTCCATTTCCTCTTGAAGTCAGAAATCTTAGTTTTTGATTCCCATCCTTTGAAAATAAATCAAATAAACCCCAGATATAAACAGAATAGGGTCAGTTTCTGCACCTGATGCTGAACCTCCAAGCTAGTGGAAAATATAGGATATCTAATAAGCACAAAAGTTTATAGATAAATCTGTAACCACCAGAAAATGCTTATAAAATACTGGGTCATGACAAAAAAATCATGCAACTTACATTGAAAATATTTAATACATAAAGTATGAAAGTGTTTTTTTCTATTTTTGATGGTTGTTTTTCCTCTTAAAATGCAAGTCCAGTCATGCTTTGCAAGGGAAGTGCCTAAAACTCAGGCAGATTTGAGATGCCTACATACTCTAATGTAAACTGCTGCCTGGGGATTTTGATTTTTCAGCTCTAGGAAACCTGATAGATTTCCAAAGCAAACTCAATCAATTCCCAAAGCTACTGTAATTCTAAAGAGATTCTTCTCACCATAAATAGAAACAGATAATTAAAAATATATTTAATATAATTATGTGCTTTAGCCATCATGTGCTGTATTATTTGCCCATTTAATAGATTCTTAGCCATTTCCTGCTAAACAGAAAGTATTTGATGTATGCATATTAATATATGCATGTCTAGAAAATAATAATCTTTGATACATTTAAGTATTGGATGTTTTAAAACCAGCTTTCACTGCTAAGAAGATAGAATACAAGACCTGTGAGATGCTTCTCATTAGCTTTTACTAGGAAATACTTGATATAAGTTTATAACAATAGAATATATCATAATAGACAGGGGAGAAATTCATCCTTTAGTTGCAGGTTGTTGTAAACTGGTGTCAAATTCACATACCAGCTCTAATTTCCTGTTAATTGCATATTGGTGAAAACAGTCTCTCTATCTCACAGAAAAAAGTTGGCACTGCAAAAAAAAATCAGCAAGGAAGTGCTGTATAAATTAGAGTGATACCTGCTAGTATGTGCACCACTATGGAATGCAACATTTCTGATGGATTTTTGCTATCTCAACTTTTCAAATGAAAGGAAAACTGGAGTAGAGCTCCTTCCATTCTTGGGCACATAACTATCTGTTATAAAATTTTGTAATTTTTTTTTTCACTTCCCTGGGAAGGGAAATAACTTCAAGTAATCTACATGCATACAAGTATGTGAATAGGAAAATCTGTGTTTCTGAGTATTAAATCTATGAATTCAAATTTTCCCTGTACTCCTAGTGGTTTATAACAACAGTACGTGTGTGTATACACTGATAATGGGGCTCTCTTGTGAATTACTCCTTAAAGTAATAACACATGGGCCACAAAATATGTTTGTAGTGTTGCTAAAACCCACAAAATAAGGAAACATTTTCCTAAATACAATAGATTTTAGTAATATTACTTAGCCCCTGGAAAAGAAAAATTCTGTCACTAATCTATTTGCTGGAGTAATAGATTTGTCAAAAAATACAGAGCCATGGGAAATTCTTGACAGTTTCCTCCTCATCCATATGAAATGCAGGGTGTCACAAAAACACACTGCTGAGGCTCCCAGCATCTCATAACAACAGAAAGCACTGCCATAATTATCTCTGCAACATAATGTATTCTGATTACCTATGTACAGCAATTATATAAAATAACAGAGCTGTTAATGTGCTATCACTGAGATACAGAGCTCATGTGAATAATTCATGTAGAATGGAGTAGAAAAATGCCCTCTTTTAATTAAAGGTAAGCTCTAGAACATTCTTTGAGAACTCCAAATATCAAAAATTACCTCCTAGAATAGAAGCATGGAATACTTTGTGTTGGAAGGGACCTTTAGAGGTCATATAGTCCTGCTCCCTGCAATGAGCAGGAACATTTTACACTACATGAGGTTGCTCAGAGTCCCATTCAAACCTGACCTTGAGTATTTCCTGGGGTGAGGCATCCACCACCTCTCTGAGCTAACTGTTCCAGTGTTTGATTACTTCTTTCACCTAACTTTGGAATATAAATATAATTATGGCTTTTAGTTTTTCCTTAGTGGCTACTAGCATGTGGTTCTTGCCTTACTTTCTTCAAAGAAAATAATGTATGTGTCTTTTTATACAATGTGAATATATTTGTTTTGCTGGATTATGTGTGTTTACACATAGGAAAGTACTACCTATAGGTTTGTTTGAAATCCTAGATTTTACAGGAATTAGTTGAATATTTTCCCAGCCTCCTTCATTCAAGAAAGCCATAGGGATTGAGTGTACTCTCAGCAAATTTGCAGATGACACCAAGCTGAGTGGTGCTGTTGATACTTCTGAAGGATGGGATGCCATCCAGAAGGGACCAGGACAAGCTCTAGAAGTGGCCCATGGAAATCTCATGAGATTTAACAAGCTCAGCTGCAAGATGCTGCATCTGGGTCAGGGCAACCATGGTTATCAGCCCAGGCTGGGGGATGAAGAGATCAGTGCAGCCCCATGTGAAGGACTTGGGGGTGCTGGTGGGTGAGAGGCTGGACATGACCCAGCCATGGGCACTCACAGCACAGAAAGCCAAACCTGTCCTGGGTGGCATCCAAAGCAGCGTGGGCAGCGGGGCCAGGGAGGGGATTCTGCCCCTCTGCTCCACTGTGGTAAGACCCCACCTGGAATGCTGTGTGCAGCTCTGTGGTCCCCAGCACAGGTAAGACTTAGACCTGTTGGAGATAGGCCAAAGCAGGGCTACCAAGTTGATTAGAGGGATGGAGCACCTCTCCTATGAGGAAAGACTAAGAGAGTTGGGTTTGTTCAGCCTGGAAAAGAGAAGGCTTTGCATCCTTCCAGTGCCTGCAAGAAAGCTGGAGAGGGACTTTCTACAAAAAGCATGTAGTGACAGGCCAAAGGGGAGTGGCTTCAAGCTGTGAGAGAGTAGGTTTAGAGTACATAAACCTAGAAGGAAGTTCTTTGTTGTGAGGGTGGCAAGGCACTTGAATAGGTTGCTAAGAGAAGTTATGGAGGCTCCATCCCTGCAGGTGTTTAAGGCTGGGCTGGATGGAGTTCTGAGCAACCTGGGCAGGTGGTGAGTGTTCCTGCCCATGGCAGGAGAGTTGGAGCTAGATGATCTTTAGAGTCCCTTCCAACCCAGACCAATCTGTGATTCTATAAATCTGTGATTGGACAAATAATTTTCCTCATGTAAGGGACAAATCGGTTGTGCTAAGGGTGCATTGGCTTTTTTCTCCATCACCAATATCTTAGGAGTTTAAGCTGTTTTCTCATTGTACTGGATCTGAATTAAGAAAGGTTTCAGAAATAAAGGCTGAGTAGTTGAGGTGTTTGTCTGTAGAGAGCAATGTTGAATAGCTGGGACATGTGCCCAGAGCTTTCACCAGCTGAATCCAGGTTGTACCCAGGTAGGGGTTTTACAGCACATTTCTGAAGAATGCTTTCAAGGCCCTGCCAGCTGCATTTCTCAAGCATCATTACTGAAAAGGCAAAAAAAGGTACTTAAAGTATCTCTGTGCCACATTTTAGCTCTTCAGTGCACTGAGTCCAGTAGCTCTATTTCTTCTTTGCTTACCATTTTTCTGGGTAAAAGTCTGAAGAAATGAAATTCCTTCCACTGACATGAGTAGATTTTAGGTCATTTCAAAAGTGCTTGGTTTTCTTTTGATTTGAAAGAGGATCAGTTCACCTCCATCAGTACATCATTATAAAAATGAGGTCCTGGGTTTACTAATGATCATAGGCTGAGTTAAAATGATCAGATTTGCCAGAATTTAGAAAACTAGAACAAGTAAGAACAAGTAGCTTAGGAGCAAGTAGCATTTTCTTGTAACTGGCAATGCAAATGCAAGTTTCTAACTATTGTATCAATGCTGAGCAGTAAAAGTTTTGATTTTCAGATACAGTCTGTCTTAGATGTGTGTGACTATTCCCTTTTCTTTTAAAATACTATTTTTTTGAGAGTAAAGCATTTTATAAGAACATACCCATTTTAATTACCTTTTCCCTTGGGGCATGATTACTATAGTTTGTTATTGTTATTTATTTAGTTCTCCTAACATTTTTAATGTGCTACTATATTTTCAGTTTAACAGTTAGTATTCTAATGTTTTAATATTGTATAACATGCTTCAGGATAATTTCTTTTCAACCGTTATTCAGTGAAAACCCAATTTCCCTCATTCATTCCATTCTGAACTGCTAAGTGACATCTGGAGAATTTCTAACTAAGCAGCAAGAATTGTAGGTTAAAGCTAAAGAAGAAATTTAAAAATAAAAAAAAAATAGATTCAGGGGGAAAAAAAACTTCATCCTCGGAACATTTTTAATTCACATTTTGAAAACGATGTAACAATAATAAAAGGGACAATTTTTTTTTAAGTGTAAGAGACTTAAATTTATGAAGTGACACTACAGGCACATGGCTAAAGCTAAGATTCCCACTTTCAGAAAACTGGGGTTTTTTTGGGTTGTTTGTTTGTTTTGGGTTTTTGTTTGTTTGTTGTTTTTAACTAGCTTCTGCCTTGCAGGTAATCACCACATAGGTTACCATAGGTTTATTTTTTCTCACAAAAGAGGCTGATACAACTGACCTCTAAAATGAAGTTCTTTTAGCTGGATTAGTTAAAAGACTACGGAAAACATTTAAAAATATTTGAATACCTGTCTTTTTTTCTATTTAATTCATTAATTTTGAATTTATTAATAATAACCTGGATCCCTTAGCCATGCTTTCAGCTACAGCAAATTTCATAGGAGCTGACAGAACTGGGTTCTCCCTGCAGTAGCTGCTGGTCTGAGGCTCAGTGGTTGGAGCTACAATAGCTCATAGGAATTTCATCAAATTCACAACCAAAGGCTGTCGTCTACTGTTGTCTCACAATTGTATTTCTAAACATTACTGGTGTTACAGTGATTCAAAACCCATATTGTTACTGGCAATTCAGGAAAGAAAATACCAAGTCTTTTAGAGGTTCTTCAAGTAGCCTTGAGAAGAGGCTGCTGCTGTGCAGATTATAAAATGAAGTTATTTCCACATGTTTTCCAGAATGGCTTTTACATCAAGTAAAATATAAAAAGGCTTGCTAGCAGTGTAATTCTTCTTTTATCTTGCAGAATTGTCTGTGAGAAACAAAGAATAAAAAGGTGATTGTGTTCTTTACTTTGCAGGAAGTGTGTTATAAAACTTTCGCAGAGAGAAAAGCTTCCATTTTATTTATTTCATACTGGACTTGATTCCTATTTGCATTAAGAGTGTTAAATCTGCTTTTGTCACCATAAAGGGTTGCTAAGCTGGGTGGAAATGACACATTTTCCCCCAGTTAAAAAATTCCTTACACAGCTAGCATGGTATATAACAGCCTCTGTGTAAATGTGAATCAGGCTACAGTTAATGCAAGTTTTGTTATCGCTGTCTTTCTTTCTTTCTTTCTTTCTTTCTCCTTTCTTTCCACATGCATTTAGGAAGTTAAGACAAATAGGTTTCACACAACTTCAGACAAACCACTTTCAGAAAATAAATTAATTTTTCGAAAACTCATGATTCAAACAATCCTTCCTTCACACATTTATATACAGTCAAAAGACTATTTTTTTTTTTCACAGTTGTTTTCATACTGTTTTTAAAGACCAATCTTGTGAATGTTGAGCAACACAATTTTTCATCTAAAGCATCATGGCTGCCTTATGGAAAACCTCTGCTTCCCACCTTTACACATCTAAGATTTCTGCTAACATCCCAGTGGTATGCTTGACTGCCCGATTTGTAGTGTTAGGTTCTCAGATCTTGAAACATCTGGTAGATGTTTTCTAGTCACTTTGTGCTTACAGGGAAGTGGCAAAACTTGTGGCCTGCAGGTGCAAGAACATTACACCAAGGACAAAAGTTGCTGCTCGAAACACTCAGTGAGATCCCTTGCTGCATGCAGCATCTCCAAGGAAAACTTCCTTTTCCTCATACTCAGCATGTCTTAGCAATCCCATCTGACAGTGAAAAATGTTCCTTAACTTCCCCCACTTCTCTTTTTTTCCAATTCCACAGGTCCTTGGGGTTCTAAAATGTTGCAGCCCATGAATATAAGTCAATTTTTGTGGTCCACCTCTTGGCACACAAAACTCCTGTAAAATGAGAAAAATTATGTACAAAAAGTTGTGCTGCTTATTTCTCTAAGTTTTCTTTTACCCGGTGATTTTTTAATAATGAAGCTACGGTTTCTGTTGCCCATAGCAAAATATTAGGTATTACCATGAAAAATATATCATCGTGGACTTGAATTGTTTCTTTAGGCTTTAAATACAGTTTCTTAGAGACCTTTTCCTACAATTTTATTTTAAGTAAACTGCAACCCACCCATGTTCCCTTTGCTAGTAATGTCCTTGTTCTCATTCCAAATTACAGAGTAGCGCCCATGATTATATCCCCAGGAAGACTCCTGTCAAATGCAAGTGTAAATAGAACTTGAATAAAAGGAGATGCATTGATCAGAACTTAAAACACCAGCTTCACTTTGTGGGCAGATGGTGATGGATTTTTCTTTTTAATATCCCCTTGCCAGTTCCCTGTTGGATAAACCACGAAGTTGTATAGTGGGTGGACTTAGGTTTGCAGGCAAAGATGCTCTTCTGTTGCATTTACTGTTGTAGACAGGCCTAAAATTTCAATAACTTTTCAATGCAGTAGCTTCTTTTTGTTTTATTGATTTCTTTTACCTCCTTAGAAAGAGTCTGACTACATTCCTGTTTTTAACCACTTGGTTCTGGATCCTGTGCATGGCATTAGGGTTTTGACTGCTAGAGGCCTTATTTCTCTCCTCCCATGAGCTTGAGTGAAGAATTTTCTGTGAATAAGCTTTAATGTATGATTTGGAGACTTAGTTTCAAATCCTTGCATTGCTATAGATTTTTTTGATAATAACAATTGCAGTAACTTGAAATGTAAAGCTCACCTAGTAGTGCCTGGGATATGGCTGTAGGCACTTAATGGCACTTTCTAGGGGCTGCAGCTTTGGGCTTTTAATTTGCTGAGCATTAGCAAGATTTTTCAGCCTACAGCAGATACTGGAAAATATCTTGTTATTCAGAGATAATGAGGAGAACTGAAGGATGTTAGAGAACAATGAGGTCTCATGGTAGTCTTATTTTGTTTCCTCTAAAAGCTTTAGTTTTAGATGGAAGGGTTGAGTTTTTGTTTCATATTTTGGAGTTTGCTTAGCTTAAGGGATAAATAAGGTTAAAATATAGAAAACAAAATGATAAAATAAAGTTATGGAAAACAGCTGCTCCTTACATGTCCCCACATTTGCAAACGTGATTGGTCTGTATGAGAATGTGAGGAGGAAAGTGTGTGAATACTGTAGATTAGTCCAGACTGACCCCTGAATAATACCAGTTTTTCCCATACAGGAAAACATAAACAGAGGACCCACAATTATTGCACATTTATAGAAATAATATCTCTTAAAAAAAGCATTTAATTTGGTGAGGCTGGTTTTCCTGCCAAACAATTTAGTTGCCATAAGAAGGATGCTTATCCTATTGTTGCTGTTGATACCTACAAATCTGTCAAGCCCTTTCCTATATCCATATATGTACTGAATAAATACCCCTGCAACAGAAATGTGCACTGGGATTATAGGTGTGGATTTAAACCTGTCACAAATATAAAATAAAAAATAAGTAGATCCTATTTATGTTATTTTATTTAATTTAAAGAAATTTGGTTACAAAATCATCAATTTATGCTCTTGTTAATTCTCAGTGTCACTACCAGACTGATAAGGGAACTTGTCACAGTGAAGTGAAATATTTTTCTGTATGAATAAAGTTAGTGCATTTAGTCATTATGATTCCACTCAGCTAATAGGAATCTTTTGAATAAACCACATGGTCTGTGATTTAAGTTCTGTAATAACTACATTTTTCTTCATTATGGAGAACACTTCAAATGTCTTCGTGAAACCATTTTTGCTATGGCGGTGTAGTCTTCCCTCTGCCTAAGAAATTAAAAAGTATCAAGAAAGACAGAAATATTACAGCTGACATTCTCAGTGACTTTTCATTTCATTTTCACTAAGATAAGATAAATATAATAATACTCCTTTAAAGCCTTTTCCATGCTGTTTAATACTGATGTCCATACAGGTGTCAGTCTCAGTGCAAGCTGAGACTGATAACTTTATTAAAATTTTTAAATATTTTTCTTATGTATTTGTGTACATGTACACCCTAACAAGAGTTCTGTTGTAAAGCTTTTCTGTATGTCAGAACCCTAGTATTTCTGTAAAGAGAGAGACTCTCACTCCTCTGGGTTTGGCAGCATTATGCACACTGATGATGGAGCTCTCTGACCATATGTGTTTCCATCAATGGTATTTTTTTATATTATCTCCCCACTTCATAAAGTTGGCAAAAGCATTTTCAGTATTGCTACCTTAATTTCCTTTTGATCCTGTGTCAACATAGATTGATGTTATATTTCAATCCTTCAAGCCCTGACTTTCCTCTTGCTCTGCTATTATATATATTGGTATTCCCAAGAGCTGCAAATTCCTCCATCTACTCACCAAATCATGCATTGTTTATGAAGGATCATATAGAAGAAAAAGTACTTGAGTGTGATTTTTTTTTTCCCATTTCTGAACTCTCTTTGACCATTCATGTGTTTGTGAACTTTGTGGGTTATTTTGCTGTCTGATGATCTTCAACCCCAACTCCTCAGGTAGTCTGTACCGCTGATGCAGAGCTTAAAAATGTCCAAACCTCACTCCTTCATTTATCTGGGGTATGGGAGATGAGTCTCCCATCCCCCCTCCCTGTCTAGGTCTGCTTCTCCCTTGTGATATTTGCATCTCTTAGAGACATCTCAGGTGTTGCTGCAGGGCTGGAGCAGGGCTGAGAGCAGCATAACTCATCTGTGGGGGTTGTTAAGAGGGCTGGGAGCACAGGAAACCTCCCTCCATTAGCAGTGATCATTCATTCAAACTATGCTGATGGCAAACGGGAATACTGGCTGGACACAGCACTGTCTGGGGATTTTTCTAACAAACCTTAAGAAATTAAGAACATAATTTCCTCAGGAGCAGAAAGTTCAGCCTTCGGTGGTTTCTGCATATCCGGAGGAAAAGATCTGCCATCAATATACAGCTTGCCACTTCTGTTATTAGGTCTCGGCTAAAACAGCCATTTATAAGGGAGAGGGAATGGGATTCACTGCATATTTTATGTTACTGAAATTAATGGTATCTATGATGGCTTTGCAAAGCATCCCACACAAAGGAATGAGTGCAAACCCTTGGCTATTAAGCCTGTGCATTTCACCTTAGACTTGTCAAATTTTGTGAAACACATTTCACTGGAAGTGTTAAGGCAAAAGAGAAAGAGTGATTCTTAAGATTTTAATGGGTGTGCAGAATTTCTCCGCTTAATGAATTGCAGGTGGCTTAACTAACTTAGAAATAATTTACCCTCTCTTAGAAGTTCTTTTGAAACTTGGGAATATAAGGGATTGCATAAGATATCAGAGAGCAATTCAATAAACTCTGCAATAGGCAATTGCACTTTTAGAATATTTATGAATTCCCTCAACCCCAAGGGAAACGTGAGTTTTAACATCATCTCTGAACTCATTGTTTTTATTTTGTTTTGCTTTATTTACAGTTTTCTCTTTGAGACTTAAATTTCAGATTAGGAATATCTAAAGATAGAAACAAATTTCATTTCCTAGACTGTATGCCTAAATATTTGCCTGTTTTTTTTTCATCTTTACTAAAGCTCTAATAAATTACATTGTTATCCCTTCTTGAACTGCAGGTCTAATGAATAGTATTCGTCTCTCTTTTAAGCCTTCTTTTTCTATCATTTTAATATACAGTAGTCTAAAATAAGTCCTTTAAAGGGATTTTAGATGAAAATATTTATAAAGCAAGCTCTTTTTTGAGGACAGGAAGTAAACAGAAAATCAAATTTATGGTAAAAAAAAAATATATATTTATGTTGGCTGTTTTGTGATTTTATGTAACTCTAAGGTAGTTAAAACTACCAGATAAAGTCTTTTTCCTTTTGGAAATGATTCATAGGAATATATCCATCTTCATTACCTGTCTTCAAAATATTTAAAATCATACTTGCAAGCAAATTAATGTATTTCAAATCTTCCTTTGAATTTTGTTTTGAATTATGTGTATCTTAATATTTTAAAAACTGGCACTCCAGTTAAAGTAAAGTAATTGAATGATGTGTTGAATTCCCTTAGTTTGTTTTTTCAAGGAAATTCTTCATTTAATTCATTTTGAAATCAGCTTAATCACTTTTTGAAATAGTATTATTTATTATGGAGCCCCTGTGGGTAGTGGTATAAATAAATGCAGATATAAGCATTTATTCCACTTGGGATATCTTTTGTTTTTTATCCTTTTCATGCTCTTTTGGGACTTTTCTGCATACACTTTCTTCCTGATAACAAATAATATATAGTCCACATACTACTAATGAGAACCAACTACTGATTTCTGATATATCCTAGGAAAAAGCAGCAAACATACAAAAACAAACCAGTACCTGACAGAAATGTCAGCTATAGAGTCACTTTAGGAATCCATATTTTGAAGGAAATGGCTACCCTTTTTTTCTTTGGTATATATTAAAATAAATTCAAAGAAGAAGCATGGCAATGGCACCTTTTGCAATTTCAGATTCACAGCATACAGAAAAGAGGCTCCAGTTTTCTGTGTAGAACTGCAAATATGTGCCATTTATAGTCTGTTCCAAGTCAGTGCTTTTTATATAAAGGTACTACTGAAAATCTGAAGCTGGAATAAGCATTCTGAAGCTGGAACAAAGAACAGAATGGGTCCAGAATACCTGAGTAGCCACTTATGCATATGAGGCTATCTAGTATAGCTTGGCAATGTATAGCTGAAGTGCAGGTGTTCATACTATTTTTTCAGGCAGGTCAACTTTGAGTTTATGCAGAGAGTTGTCAGAAGGGATGCAAGGGTGTTGGGAAATGCAGACATCTGACTTCTTTTCAGGTGAGAGCCGAACACTTGCGAATGAGCTGCAGCGATGTGAGAAAATTAGTGAGGTGGGAGGGACTAGAGAATTGCTAATTTTCATGTGATTAGCATAATAACTGAAATACTTTGAAATTTCGGTACAACAATAGAATAGGCTTCACTTGGAAAACATTGGCTCCAACAGAGTATTTCAGAAGCTTTGAGAAATAGACTTTGTCCTATTAATTTGATGTATTTCACAGAGTCTTATTCATCAAGTTTAAGACATAAATTCTTACTGAATTGCTTTGTAAATACAGTATAATAGGAAATTAAGGAAACATTTTCACAGTGGTTCCATGAAACTTACAAGTCAGAAAGGTCAAGAAGACAAAGTGTTAAGACCCTATACTCCTAGACATTTCACTATTCTAATAGTACTTTTTTAAAAATTAGGACAGTCAGTTTAAAGGTGAGAGATATCATCCTGCATTTGTTCAGACAACTAATGGGCATCTTATAACTTTAGTTAATTACTTGTAGAAGAAAAGCTTCAAAATAATTTCTGTTGAAACATGTAAGCATTACTTTGGTAATTAGAAAAGCTAATAAGGACATTATTTAATAAGCAAATAAAGCTGAAAAATATCTCTGAGAACATGGATCCATAGGGCCAAAATATTACTGGCAATTGGGATTTGCTTAATTCTATGTTCTGCTTTCAAGACATCAGATACAGTCATAGAATGGCTTGTATTGAAAGGGATCGTCATGATTATTCAGCATGTGAAACCTGTACAAGGATGCTGAAGAATTTTTTAATATATTTTTGTTTCCATAAAATATTTTCCAAAGTGATCACAGAATGGTGAAATCATAGAATCATAGAATGGTTGGGTTGAAAGGGACATTGAAGATCTTCTTCCAACCCCCCTGCCATGGGCAGAGACATTTTGCACTAGACCAGGGTACTCAGAGCTCCATCCAATCTGGCCTTGAGTACTTCCAAAGATGGGGCATCCACAGCTTCTCTGGGCAACTTGTGTGTCTCTCAACCTTCGCAGTTCAGAATTTCTTCCCAGGATGTAACCTAAATGTCCAATCTAGTTGTATGTTCACAAGTTGTGGCAATTCCTACACAGGCAGTTTTCACTTCAGTTTAGTCAGGTAGTGTTTAGGACAAAGTCACTACACCAAAAACTGAACACACACCTCCCAAGGGACAGCGCACATCCACTGCTGAGCTCAAAGTCTCATGGCCAGAGGAGCTATTGAGTGAGGTTCACCAGTGCCAGTATCTCAGCTTTTGTGTAGTTAGTTTCAAGCTCCGTTCAGGGGCAGCCCACCCCTTCCGGAGCAGCAGCGATGAGATGAATCACTCAAAATGGTATATTTTCCTTACTGTGGCAAAGCATTCACACAATTGTGATTAATGTTGCCAGAACTTTGCTCATGCAGAGATGTTTTATAAATAGTAAAATGTGTTTTTCCCACTCTATACATGATAGTTTATGTGAATAATGTTTTATATATATAGCGCTGACTTTTAGATCTGTGATCCAACTGCAACAAAGGTCAACAACAAGTGAAAATCATGCTTGCTTTCTCATTGTCAAGATAAAAATGAACTGTAGCTCTCAGTTTGTTTCCCAGAAAGTGTTTCTCTTTCTCAGCAGAAAATCACAGCTCCAGACTCAACAAATTCTTTTCCTTGTTGTATTATCAGCTGAGTAGCAGAGGATTGAAAGAAAATACAGAGTAACTTGTCTTTTCTCATAGAGGTGGTTTATGTAGAGAAAATGATGCAATTTTTATAAGAAAACTTCTGTTTTGGGGAGTTTAGATTGTTACTTCATCAGAAAGCAAACAGTAATATCGGTGTTTGGTGATCCATTTAGAACTTAGCCAAGCACTAAAAAAGATGGAAAATGAATAATGTCTTTAAATAGGCAATTTTTCCAGATGGATGTTGCAGATTTGGCCCACTGCACATGTAAAGTTCTGGAAAATATTTATTTATATAATCAATCAATCCATTTGTTGGATCAGGACTTAAAAAACCCTCTCTGCCTAATAATAAAACTGCTGTGTCTAGACCAAGCTATTTGCTTGGGATTGTCTGAGTTTTGTTTAGGGTATCATTTTAAGATAATGTCTTTCATTTCAAAGTTAAGAGTGCCTCATGATTGCCTTATGATCTGGGCTGAATCTAATTTTAACCTGGTTGGATTTTACTTTGTCCTGATTTTCTAATAATTAAGAACATGGAAAATGTACCAGGACATTGTTATTCAACTGACAGTCATTTATCCAGCCTTTCTGAAAGCTAGTTTTTAGGACCAAAGGAATTTAGATGTTATTTTCTTCATGTTATTTTATACAAGAAATTTACTTTTTTCAGCTGAAAACATAAAGAAATTAAAAAGAAAGTTGTTACATTATCTAGAATTTTTCAAATAGGAATTTTTATTCAGCACAGGAGGGATTTAACCTTTTAATTAAGCTAGCATTATCACAAAGAGGGATGGCTTTGAACATTGATAAGGTCAGTCTGCCAGAAAGAAATTTTTTATTTCCTGAGGACATAACATTACTAACTTCTAAAGTATTCAACCTTCTCCTTTGCCTTCCCCTGCTCTTTGCAACTGCAAACCCACCCCAAACAATCAAGAAAGGTGCAAAATATTGCAGAATTCAGCATAAAGGTAGACAGACACAATGTTGACACGCAGCAGGTGTATCCAACAGAAAAAGTCAGGTGATAACTTTCAAAAGCAATGAAGTTTGAGGTTCTCCAGGTAGAATTCACTTAAAAATAAAAAATATTATTTCCCTATGACTGTGGAAGGAGATCTCTAAATAACAATAGCCCCAACAGAGAATCAATGTCTTCATCCATCAGGGAAAGTGCTGGTTGATTCCCACACTTAAGCTCTAATGTGAAAAATGCTTCCATATCCAAGTAAGACAAAGGCAAATTGTGGATGCCTAGATCTAAAAGCAGTTCTTCAAATAAGAGAAATCTGTGCACATATCCCTTGTTTTCCTGCAATTTTGCTTTGCTACCTGGAGTTCTATTCTCCATGACCCACTCACTGCCTTGGTTCAGGCTCAGCCTTATGAGACTTGAAAAACTAAGGAAAGCTGTGCTGGGAGGCTTGCTTGGCACTTCAGAAAATGCAGGTGTAATACCTGTGTTGGTTCATTTTTACATAGAATAAATAAAGGGGACAATAGGATGTTCCCTCTTAATTTCAGGTAAAGTATGGCCCAAGGGGTGGTAAATTCATCAGAGGATGTAAACCCAGGCAATTTTCCCATTACATTGAGCTTAGTGTACCTGCAGGCTGTACAATTTAATGGGGTACTCTCTTCCTGCCAAGACCCTGACCTGGTGGAGGTTTTTCCTGATGTGTTACCATCGGACCATTGAGCTGAAGGAGCTTCCCCTGGAACCACAAACTCCCTAGATCAGGAACTAGGTTTCTGTGGAGAGATGAAGTGTGGAAATGTGGGTTTTTGCAATAGCCTCAGTAAAGCAAATATTCCCTTGTTAATGATATCTTGATGTTGCTCTGTGTTCTGTTTACAATGACAGCTATTTTGCCTGCTTGTGCACTAACCAGAGCTTATTAAAGTATCTGAAAATGTAGATTATTTTATCACAATTATGCTGTATTGAAAGGCTGTGGAAGGATTAAGATGCAAAAGCCAATAGCTGTTTTTTCAGTAAGTGCCCTGCTATTGAAATGTTTAACTCAACCCTTGTAAGTGTCAAGCACATGCAAATGCACCTGACACAGATGTTTTTTGCTGGCCTATTGAACATCTAGTTAAAATGGACTAAATCCATCTTTCTGTTGGTAAAAATTCATAGCTTTTCAAAGAGGGAACTGATAAGAAGAATATTTGAGACTAGTAATAACTTGTTCAGCTCCAACATAAATTGCTTTGTAGAAAAAGAATTTTATCTTTAGAGCTAATGGTCTAGGTTCATCAGGGTGACAACAGTGAGATTGTCAAGTTTATGTACATAAAGCATTTGTATTTTTATTTAAGAAGATAGTATTCCACAAATACTGAAAAATACTTATCTCTATACCTTCTTCACACTAAGAAGCAGGAATGCTATTAAAATTTATGAGGTATTTTTATGTGTGTATACTTTGTGTTCAAAGAACTGTTAAAGGATGGCAGGGTGATAAAGTTAACCACTCAGATTTAGGAAATGCAAGAATTGAGATGGTCTAGGCAATTTTATTGCAGGCCCTTAGTGGCCATGTATTGTAATGTAGTATTATAATATGCATCAACTCTACTAATTTTTAATTACACAGTTACTTTTGTTTTCATGGGCTTTTTTCTTCTTTCGGTACGTGGAATGGTACTTCATATGGCATTTTACATTCAACATATGTCTTCATGCATTATTTAATGCAAGCAGTTCCAGCTGCTCCATTATTAATTTTTTCATTGGTTTTCCTGTTATACTGAGGGGACCTTATCAATGTATGGAAGTACCTGAAGGGAGGGTGTCAAGAGGAGGGAGCCAGGCTCTGCTCACTAGTGCCGAGCAGTGGGACAAGAGGCAACAAGCAGAAATGAGGAAGAACTTCTTTAGTGTGCAGGTGACCGAGGGCACAGGATTCCATGGTATTTCTCCTGTACAAAGCCCAGCTCTCACTGATTTCAGCTGAAGCTGCTGATGCTCAGCACTTCTGCAAAAACTGGCCATCTGTGGCTTGCAGGGCATTTTAAAGTGAGGAATATCTCAGTTCTACAGCTGTGGAAAGTTATGTTTTGTGAAAAGCCTAGCATTGCATGAGAGTTCTGTGGTAAAAGCAAGAATAGAAGCAGTTGTCTACAGTAGCATTCACCTGTCTTAGCCTGCGAGCATCCTTTTGCCTCATAGAGCCTTTCAGCAGAATCCCCCTGTTTCTGGGAAAAATTATACTGGAATCCCACAGACACACAATTCCTGTCTGAAGACAGGGGAGGAGGTTTCAGCTGCGACACACAAATGGCCTGCTGTGTCACGTGCTGCTGGACTAAATTAAAATATGTATCTTTGGTACAGAAAACACAAAAGGAGCAAGCCATTGGTTCTGTGGTTTTTTTTATTGTTTCTCTTTTATCCTTTGTTTCAGGCAATGTTAATACATTATTTATTTATTACAGTCCATGATTACTTTGTACTCTTCTGATGTAAACCTCGGGTGTCAGTTTTGCCAGGCTGCTTTCCCACCGCAGGCTTATTGGCAGGGAAACTGAGACATGGCAACTGACAGCATTTCCCAGCTCTGCCTCTCCAAATGCTTGGCTGTAACCTCAGCACAGTCCCCTCCCATGCCAGGAGCTGCTCTTGAGGGCGGGCAAGGGGTGGAAAAGGAGAATTTGTGAGGCTCGGTGCTTGGGAACTGCAGCAGCAGAATTAGAGGGATCAATGGGGACGTACATCTAGGACTGAACGAGGAGCTGCAGGGGAAAACAAAGGAGCTGCAGAGCCATGAAGGCTCCTACAGCAGTTGGGGGAACATGGACATACCAGGGGGGAAAAAAAAAGCTTTGAGTGGATTAATTGAAGACTATAAAAAGGAGTAAGAAAGTGATGTTATTGCAGGACAGAGGGATAGAGAAGTGGCTGCTGCCTGATGCTGATAAATGCTACAGTTTCACCCACATCTTTCCTTTGCTCCCTTTAGATAAACAATCAGTATTAGCTGGATTTTCTTCTTTTCTTGTTACTGATTTTTGTACTCTGCAGCCACGTTCACCATTTAATCCAAGCAAAGCCACCCTCTTAGGATGTCTTTTTGTATATTGGCACTTCAAGTTAAAAATCTATTTTAAATTATTGGATAGCAAGTAGCAGCCTCCAGAGGGCTAAACTGATGCTGTTAACAGGTCCAAAATGTGATGCAGCATATGGAGCTGAATACCTCATGGTACAGATTTGCATGCAGGCGGTTTTAATTAGGATTTAGAATTCCTGGAGGAATGCAGCATTCTGGGCTAGTCTCAGTCTTGTCAATACATAGTGGTTTTGTTCATTCTAAAGCTCACAAAAACTGATAGATTCCTACTTGCTTGTAATTTTTGATACTTTTATGAACTGTTTGAACTTTTTTCCATCTGCCAGCTTTCTGTATGATCACTGCTTCTTTATGTATGCTTACTATAAAAGGTTACTGCCTTTTTTAAAAATAATTTTATATCAGGTCAGCTCAAAATAAGAATAATTTGAAGTTTTATGACATTGCATAAATACTTTTTTTTTCCTGCAACATATCATAGTTCAAAGTGAGATTATGCTTTAACTCGATGGTTACTGTGCCATCTTGTGAGGAAAAGGTGAAACTGCCTTCAGCTGATAAAATGAAGAGGTACTTAGCTAATGCCCATCTCACTTCTTTTTCATTATGAAAAATAAAATCTTTTAGGGTTTAAAAAAAAAAGATTAGGAGAACACCATAAAACATATTTGTTCCACTGCATTATACTTGCCTTTTTTTTTTTTTTTTTTTTTTTTTAACTAAGCATATACTGTCTGCTATGGGCAAAAACCTGGCGCTTTCAACAAACTGAGATAAGAAATTATACTTTTTTTCCCCCTCCTTCTTAAAAAAACCCCAAAAACTTCTGGTTGTACTAAATAGAAAATGCATGCAAATTCTCAGTATTCAACACTGATAATGTTATTTCTGTGAACTAATTTGGCTCTTAGAGGAAACCTCTTGTCTTCTAAAATTCACTATGTGTTTCTCAGAGATAGCACACTGTAAATCACCCAAAGTACTGCTAGCTATTACACTGAGAGAGACAAAAACCTAAGTCCTGACTTTAGAAAGAATGCTTTACCCTGGAACATTTGTGAGGAAAAAAACAGACCAAAACATTCAAAAGAAATTGCAATGGCATCAGCAAACCTACAACCTTATGTTTAAATAATCATAATTATCATTGCTATTAAAGTCAGTGTAAGTGCACTAGATCTAAAAGAGCAGACTGGAAAAATCCCCTAAGTTCTACTACTGCCTAATGAACTGATTCTCTCTGTGACCTTGAACAAGTTGCCGCATTTCTGTGCCTAATCTTACCCACCTTTAGATGATGCACATCAACAGGATGCTATCAGTCTTGACTGCCACTTGTAAAGCTCTTGGGCTTCTTGGATGGAAGGTATTGCTGTGATATAGTGACAAGCTTGTTGGAAATCTACTTGATAAGCAAAAGAGCAAGTCATTCACAATAAGTATAATTATTCAATGATTTAAGCTTCCTAATCTACTTCCACAGTCTTGGCAAGCAGATTGTGATTTCTTCCATTTTATATAATGAGAAGAGTATTTTTTTCTCTTTTTACTCTATAGATTGATTGCAAATATTCAGAATTCAAGCTGTGTTGCTCATTTGCAATCAGTTGGATGAGTAATATTATTTCTGCTCATGATTGGATGAATGCCCAATGATTTGTGTGTGCAAATTGTAAAGTTTGTTTTCCAAAGATGCTCATTGGTATGACATTGAAATTTGCTGCCTTTGGAGAGCAGTAACAGTAAAATTAAACACACTGAAGACCAAAGAAAAAACCAAAGTAGGACAAGGTGACATTACCATTTTTTTGGTGGGATTTTGCTGATTCCTCATTTGTCTAAATGGACCAAGTCCTTTATGTTTTGTTGTTGTTGTTGTTGTTGTTGACTGCTAATACTGAGAAAAAATCCCGGAATTCTAGAATGATTTGAGTTGGAAGAAACCTTATAGATTATCTACTTCCAACTCCCCTGTCATGGGCAGGGACACCTTCCACTAGACCAGGTTGCTCGGAGCCCCATCCAACCTGGCCTTGAACACTTCCAGGGATGGAGCATCTGAAACCTCTCTCAGAAAATCAAGTGTGTTGAATCCTGGACCTAATCTCATGCAGAAGGTGGGTGATGCTTGCCCTCTTCGAAGGTAGCTCCAATGTCCAGGTTCCAGCAGATGACCAGCAATGGGGCTAACCTACCTGGGAGATGCAAAGCAGCTCAAATGCTGGTTTGAGAGTAAAGACAAGTTGAGTGAGAATTAAGAAAGTAGTACTGGGACCCAGTTGCATACCTTGCCTATTTCCAGATTGCAGTGGGACAAGTGGATCTGTAAGAGGTCATTGTCTCATGTGGGAAATTTTCTGCAGAAATTCCTTTCCCTGTGGTCTCACTGTTAAATGGGTTACATGAAGAATCACAGCTCATAAGGAGCAGAAGTCTGCCCCCTCATTAGGAGGACTGTAAACCAGAAATTGTATTCAAGACTTGAAATGCTGATGTGTAATAGCTAAAACTGGTAGTATTGCTATTGTTTCCCAAGATAAAACATAATATAGTGGCCACTGGCTAGCACACTGGCTTTGAAGAGTGATTGGGAGTGCGATTCACTCATGAATGGGTTATTATCTCATAGTATGTGGTGGTATTTTTTTTCCATCTATAAGCTGTATCTACTATGAAGTTTTGGCTGAGTGAAAAGCAATGTCACTTTTTTGCTTATGTGTCTCTCGACATTTCAATGTGTTTTCTAGTAGGTCAGGAAGCTCTGTAGATCAGGATTCACTGGCTGCTCATTTCATAGGGTGTTGTAGAGTTTGTGACCCCTCTGACACATTTAGCTCCCTCCTTTTTCAGTCCTCCTATTGCAAGCAGCAGGAATGTGTGATGTATTGGAGTGTGGCCCAGTCAAAGAGCTGTGTAGAGAACCAGGGACATGTGCTTTTGAATGGCAACTCCAGCTAAGCCACATTCAGCAGCTTAGGTCAATTTGACCTGATATAAATTGAAATGTTCTATTTGCATTTTCTGCAAACTGATGGCAATGACAAAAATAAAAAATAAACAACAAACTTTTGTAAAAATACCAGTTCCCTTTGGCCCAAAATTGAATGACAAATTCCAAGCTTTCTTGATTCACTGTCTATCTGTCAAAGGTAGATCATAAAAACATCTGTATTTCCATACCAGTGCAGTCCTCTGGCTATTGTAATCTGAGAACTCTCTTTGTTGAAATTTAAGGTTTTTGACCATTACCTCCTGGATTCATGTAGTCAAGTTCTGTCCAGCTGACATCTCTCTGGCAAGCCTTGGAAATGCTCCTTTGGACAGTATGATGTGAGGAGCAGTGATGCTGTAATAACCTCACACTGCAGAGAGAATGGTCTCTTATAAAAAGGCACATTCATATTAAAAATTCACAGCGGCACACTCCACACCCCCATTATAGGTAATTACAGAGGATTTTAAATATCTGATGCTAGTTGGCAGCGTACAATACCCTGTCAGCAGCAGGCACTGATTCGTAATTTAATTATCATAAGACATCCACCTGTTCTTTTGTCAAATGAAGAGTAGCATTTCCGTGCAATCGTGATTTTTCCCTCCAGAAATTTGAATTAGTCTTTAGAGAAAGATTTCTAGGGAATGGGTTTTTTTCAAGGACACTTGCAGGACCCCATCAGAGCAGGATGATGGAGATGAATGAAGCATTTCTGCAGGAGTGTCTTAATTCTGGTTTGGTATTTTCAGCCTTACCATTGGCTTTTTGCTGTGTCAAGCTGTTTTGGTTCACAGCTGAAAGCATTTCAATGAAGAGATGCTGTAGGAGGAAAGATGTATGAAAATCAATGAGTTTGGTGCTAAGAACATGAGGCAAAACCATAGAAGGATTGACCCAGAAATGCTCAAGGCTCATATTTTGTGAAGAAGGAGAGGCTGGGCTTGGGATAGGAGGGAGACAAAGGCAAATAGAGAGTGAAAATCTGTTCTGTAAACTTTTCAGTTGATGGCACATTGACATTACTGAAGTTATCCTGGGAATGTGACTTTATTGGATAAATAGATCAATTCAAATCATAAAGCAAGTCTATCACTGGAGATCCACACAAGTGCTCTTCTCTTTGGGAGCACGGGGCTCAGGGTGAATCAATTTCCTCTGGGCTTCGGCTCTTGTTTATGCAACAGCTACACTGCAGTGCGGTGGTGGGGAAAGGACTTAGTGATGGTCAAAGAGATGTTCTCTCTTTGGGGCCACATCACACTGCTTCTGGCAGTGTAAAACTGCAAAAATGATCTGGAAAGAATAGCATCTATGTTATATATATGTATATATTTACACACAGATATAAGTGTGTGTGAATGTATGTATATATAATCATATATGAATTATATAGAATCCATTTAATCATATATAAAGGAATATATAAATATAGAATGAATCATAGAATAATAAAATGGTTTGGGTTGGAAGGGACCTTAAAGATTCAACCCCCTGCAAGGGTAGGGATGGCATCCACTAAATGAGATTGCTTAGGGCCCCATCCAACCTGGACTCGAACATCCCTTACAAGGATGGGGCATCTATAAACTCCCCGTGGAGTTTCATCCTGTTCTAATGCTTCATCACACCGAGGAAGAACGTCTTCCTAATATGTAATCTAAACCTCTTCCAGTTTAAAACTGTTCCCCCTTATCCTGTCACTACATGCCAATATAAAAAAATCCCTCTCCCTCCTTTATATAAGCATCCTTAAAGTACTGAAAGGTCTCACCCTGAAACCTTCTCTTCTCCAGGCTGTACAACCAGGCTCTTTCAGCCTATCTTCATAGGAGAGGTGCTCCATCCCTCTGATCCTATTCATAACCCTCTTCTGGATCTGCTTTAACAGGTACAGAGGAATGAATGTCTTTCTTGTGCTGAGGACCCCAGAGCTGGATGCAGTGCTCCAGGTGGGGTGCCACAAGATCAGAATACAGGGTGAGAACCATTTCCCTTGACCTGCTGGCCACTCCTCTTTTGATGCAGCCGAGGATGTGGCTAGCTTTCTGGGCTGGCATTCACTGTTGCCTTATGTCCAGCTTATGATCCACAAGAACCTCCAAGTCCTGTTTTGCATTGCAGCTCTCAATCCTTATAGTGGGAAGGACTTGACTTCTCCCACATCCACCCAGAAGATCAGGAACTTGTGAGAAGTGGGAAGCTTGTGTATATATATGTGTATAGGTTTTTGTATCTGCAAAATATTTTCGGCAGGACCAGGGCAGTGATTGTCCCCCTGTAGTCACCAATGGTGAAACCACACTGCAAATCCTGTGCTCAGTTTTGGTCCCCTCACTACAAGAAAGACACTGAGGGGCTGGAGCATGTCCAGAGAAGGGCAACAGAGCTGGGGAAGGGTCTGGAGCACAAGTCTGATGACGAGTGGCTGGGAAGGTGGGGGTAAAGGAGCCTCCTTTAGCCTGGAGAAAAAGAGGCTCAGGGGGACCTTATCACTCTCTACAACTGTCTGAAAGGAGGTTGTAGTGAGGTGAGAGTTAGTCTCTTTGCCAAATAACATCTGATGAGAGGAAACAACCTCAACTTTGTGCCAGGAGAGATTTAGATTAGACATTAGGAAAAATTTTGTCACTGACAGGGCTGTCAAGCATTGGAACAGTCTGCCTGGGAAGGGGTTGACTCACCATCCCTGGAGGTATTTCAAAGTCGTTTATATGTGGCACTTGGGGACATAGTTTAGTGGTGGACTTGGCAGTGCTGGGTTGGATGGTTGGACTCACTGATCTTAAAGATCCTTTCGAACTTGAATGGTTCTATGTTCTATGATAGAGCTTCTTATGGCTTCTGTCATTGCTGTCTTGTCTTCTTAAGAAGTAGCCACTGGACATTTCCATTTTCCCCATTCCTGAGTTAATGAGATGACTCTGGTATTCTGCTCTTTTTTATTCTAATTATGTTTTAGCAAATGACTCACTTAAAAGGGGATGTCTCAGAGTAGTTGTCTTTTTAGAAAGAGTACTCACCCGATTAAAAAGTAATTGATTGCTTGTGGCTTAAATGATCTGTGTGCCAAGCCTTAAATGTGACATTGGCTGGAGTACTATCTATTAGACTGATGGCTTCTTGCCCAAATAATATTTGGCTGGTGCCAGTCATTTCATATATTCATTAATTATGTTATCTGAAAAGTGAATATGTGAAGGGCTGCAGGCATATCCCAGAAAAGAAGAGAATAAATCATGTCACATGTGTACTCTGAAAATAATTGGCAATTGCTGAAATATTTCCATACATAAGATTGAAGGCAGAAATATGCTGGGGTGGTTTCCTTAGGAGGGATGAGTAAATGAAATAACACTCCATAGCTGAGTGGTCAAAAGTGAAGTGGACGGGCAGCAGAGCAGTCTGCTGCATGGAGAGGTCTGCTTTGGGATATTCTTGTACCTGGACTTCAGACTTATTTTTCTTGTATGGCCATACAAATAAATCTTAGGCTTTTATCCAATAGCCACCTCCTCAGGACACAGCTGAGGGGATGGCACCTTTTTACAAAGCATTTTGGCTGGAGAACAGATCCGATAATTTAATTTAATTGTAAGGGTTATATTCCTTGTTATTACAAGCTTCATGTGGGATCTTGGACAAGCCCCTCATGTTGCTCGTCCATGAAGAAGAAGGGTGTAAGCATAGAACTTTACTTCAGGGGAATCTTCTGTGGGACTGTGCCTCTGTGGAAGTGTGTGTGTGCTCTCCAGCATCAGAGTACTCACTGCCAAGTGGAAAATAACTCCGGTATTTTGCAGAGAAGGGCTATAGAACTCTAATTCCTAATCCATAGGGATGTGAAACGTGATCTGACACTACAGCTTAGCTGATCAACATCTCTTTTCCTTCATTATCAGTGTGTCATCTCAAATGTCTATTTGATGGGGAAAGTCTTGTGTATCAGTGACATGTCACACATTTCTCTCTTTGATACAATGGTAAAAAAAGAATTACTCATTCTCTCCAGAACACACTAGGAAGTACGATGATTATTGTCTACTGTATCTTTTTTTTCTGTTGTTGTTCCACAATTACATTAAAATACAGGAATTACCTTCTAAAAGCTTATTTGTTCTTCCTTGATGTTTTCTTCCTCTAGAAATATCGTTATCAAGATGAGGATGCTCCACATGACCATACTTTGCCTCGTTTGACCCACGAAGTGAGAGGCCCAGAGCTTGTTCATGTGTCAGAGAAGAACTTATCTCAAATAGAGAATGTCCATGGATATGTCTTACAGTCGCACATTTCTCCTTTGAAGGTAGGATCCATACAACCCATGGCTTTAATCCTCAAATACGAGAAAACACGTACCATGAAATGCCTGGGAAACCTATTTTGTTGTACAAACAGACAAGCTGCTTTCTGAAATCTATCATTGCAGATTGATTTTCTTGTGATGGGTTTTTAAGGCTCACTGTAGTGGAACAGGTGATAGTTTAGTTGACAGAGAATTGTGTAGAGATGTGAGCTTTCTGCTTTGAGTGAGGCTTTTACTCGAGTAAAAATAATTCTTGGCAAATGAGCCTGTTTTTCTCTACATTGTGAAAGGAATAATGCAGGTTCTCAGCCTCAATATCACGGTGATTTTGAAATGGCAGACTTCCCTTCCTGATGATCCCTGTTCAGAAATTTAAAAAATGCTGTAAATGTAACTAGGTTTTTTCATCTCTCAGAAAGCTATATCAAATTCACAAGTTATGTCTGAAAAGGGAGCTCATTTGCCTCTATTCATATCCTTGCTGCTCAAGCACTTGCAGTTTTCTCAGGGTTTTGATGCAATTCAGAGTGCTGTAGAGACATCTTTCCGTTAACTAAGGCAACTATTTATGAACTAGAGAAGCTTTAGCTGTATGTGGGTCTGGTGTCCTCTGATATATCTTGTTGGGCAAAAATGTTTCTCTTTCTGGTGAACCTGTAAAATAACCAAAAAGGAATCCATTCCTGAAAATTTACATTTGTCCTTTAATAAGAATGCAGTGGTTGGAAAATATTCCTAGAGCTTCTCTTGTGGAAGGAGGGTAGATGCAGTGATTAGCATGTTGTGTTTTCTATTTTAGTTTCCACTAGGCCTGGGAAGGGGGGAAAAAAGAATAATATTCTTTATTAGAGGCGGTGATGTTCTGAGTAATAGTTTTATTCCAGCAATTATCTAAGCAGCAAACAAGGCAGATGGGCTTTGCTCCCTCTGGTGCTCAAAGCCTGTGAAATGGGCACTGCTTGCCTAGCACAGTGTTTACATAGTGGTTACAAGTGAAAGGAAGTGTTTATTATTAAAGATTGATGTGAATATAGCTGGTGTTCATTGAGCCTTCGTGGAATAACCATGCAAATTAATCTTTGTCCTCTGCTCTTGTTGGACCTGTGTTTAGTTTGTATGATGTTTGTCTTTTTAGGTTTTAGCAATTTTCTGGGTTGCTTACCTAACTTTTTCTGCAGAAGCCAACAGTACCAAGCAGTGATAGATCATCTTCTGCTGAGGTTATCACTTTAGATTTTTTGAAAGGATTACCTCCATGAGGCCTCTGTCTAGCATCAGGGAAAAATCACAAACCAAGGAATTTCTGGCCTGGAAAGGAAACATCCCTGTTCATCTAAGACTCCTTGGGTATTGTGATTACAGTGGTGTTTCTTGTTCATGAAGGTCAAAAACCAGACATTATTCTTCACATTTGGAGACTTTCAAGTAAGGCTATATAATCCACGCTGAGGGTGTAGCAACGATGTCAAAAAGCTTGTTGTGCAGTGAAGGGTATCCCCAGACATGCACAATTGCCTTGAAACAGCTCCCAGTCTTATTTGCTCTTGTAACAGGACAAAGCTGTTGCCTGCTTCTGTTTTCTGAAGTAATGGTAGAACAGGATCTGTATAGTATTTCCTCCTGGAAATCAGTGTCTCCTGCAAGTTCTCCCTTCAGCATGAGGATTTTTGTCTTTGACTCTGTCCCTTTCCCTTCTTTCCTTCAGATTCACAGTGTCTTATATCTGCCACTTAATAGTCTCATGCCTGCCATTTAATCTAAATTTAGCCGTGTGTCTCTTCAAATGGCTTTGAAGTTCCTGCTTCCTTTCCCCTGCTGTTTATGTCCCATCTTTTAACCTTCAGTAGTGAATTAGCTCAGGAGGCTGGAGGAATTCTTCTGCTGGCACTCATGGCATTGTGTTGCCCTTCCTATCTGAAACACCTGCTTTGGATGCACTTTTACTGTTTTACTGTTTCAGTTGACTGAAATCCCTGTTCAGAAGCTTTTGGTCACAGTGATTTCCACATAGTTGAGAAACAGAATTCCGAATACTCTAAAATCTAGTCAAAATGGGTTATTGTCTTGAATTACAGACTTTCCAACCGACAGCCTGGTATCATTAAGTATTCTGCCATCTTCTCAGCAGTATTGTGTGAACATGGCTGCACTGAGTAGTGGTGAAAACTGCCTCTGAACACATAGCACACCTTCCTAGGGAAATGTAAAATACTGGATTCTTAAAGATTAACTGGAAAATAATGCCTGCAATTTAAATATTTCATTGACTCCTGCAAGAAGTGAAACTGCTGGAATCTTGCTCTGAGAAGAACAAGTACTGTGGTCCAAATACTGTCAGGTAATTTCTTAGGAGTGAGAAAACACTGACAGTTGCAGCAGGATAACTCTGTCTGGAAACTCCACCAAGAGCTTTTGATTCATTCTGCCTCACTTTTCTGGTTACAGGTCAGAGCATTTGGGCCAAAGGGAAAATACATGTACATGAAAGTCATGAGTCTGCTTGTACCAAGTGCTGAGGAATGCACTTGGTGCAGTTTCTGGTGCTGGGAGTGTGACTGTTAGAGTCTGTGAATGGTCAGACGGGGAAGTTTCCTTAACACCAAGCCAGGGATCACATCATATCCTGTGTGCCATTAGGGCTGTCCATCTGACCACTCACCCATGGTCAGCAAGCCCATTGGCTGCCTGGCTTGGTGGGGTTAAGTCACTGCCTGGCTGCATTTCACTGCCTGAGTTTCTCTGTAGGAACTACAGCACCAGGCTGCACCTCTCCAACAAGTTTTAAAGCAGTCTGTTGTGTTTAGTGGCTGTGCGATGCCCTGATGACAGGATGATTACCCAATATTTGTTTTTGAAATAATATCATAAAAAGAAAATGTTTAAGCATAAAAGTTATTTAGTTAAGATGCTTTGGAACCAAAATGTTGTCCCAAGACCAAGCCAGATGTCCATCCTAATCACATCACTTTTCCTAAGTGACTTGACTTTGGCAGACTAAAAGAGTTGTTTATTCCCGTATATTTTTGTTCATTTGGAAAGAAATCTGCAAAGATCATGCAGTTATAAAACTTCCCTTTGGGGTGGCTGATTCTAGCCCTCATAACTGAGCAGTGCTCACAGCCATCTGTGGAAGCCAAGTGTTACACCTTGTCTGTGCATGTAGACCGCTTGCTGGCATCACCCTGCTCCCCAGTTCTCAGTGAACATCTCAGTTTACATCCGTAATCCACCTTGTCAGTTTGAGAACAGGCTTCCATCATTACAGAGGAAGGTTGTGTGGATGGTTAAAGATCAAGCAGAGAAATCATGGGCCTGTCTATTCCCCTGTGTACATCTCCAGGTAATACATTCCAGGGATTCTTGAAACATTTTCTGACACTCAAAATAGAAGCATTCAGACCATATTTTTATTAACACCCATCATTAAAAATGTCCTGATATTGGCCATGTTTCAATAGAACAGATGCATCTTAAATTTTGATGTATACAAATTCTTAAAGAATTTGACAGTAATTTCACATTTCAGATTGCATGGTTTGATATAGTCCAAAAACACACTAGTGGAGCTCATTGTTATTAGATTATTAGATTGGGTATTAGGAAAAATTCTTTACTGTGAGGGTGGTGAGACACTGTCACATGTTGCCCAGAGAAGCTGTGGATGCTCCATCCCTGGAAATATTCAAGGCCAGCCTGGATGGGGCTTTAAGGAACCTGGTCTAGTGGAAGGTGTCCCTGCCTATGGCAGGGACAGATGGTCCATGGAACTAGATGGTCTTTAAGATGATCTCTTCCTACCCAACCATTCTATGATTCTATGATTCCACGATTCCATGAGTATCGATTACCCCAGGAAGTTATTTTGGAAACCAAAACATAAAAAACTTATTTCCTTCAACACCCTTGAACTTGTTTCATGTGCTGAATAATAAGAAATGTGGCCCTCATACAGTCTGAAAATCTCTTTGAGACACACAAATACATATTATGATAAATATTGTTTAGAAATGTGAATAGATTTTCTGAAATTGAAGGTAGACATGTTTTTCTTACCTTCCAAGTACCCAAAACTAGTATGCACTACCCAGATTACTCCCTTTCAGAAGATAATAATGAGCAAGAGCAGTTTTGCTGCAAACCAGACCTTGTTTTATTTTCCATGTCTTTTTCCCTTTTTCATCTTATTGTATTTTGCATCAACTTTGCTTTTCTACTTTCCTGTAGCATTTCATGTGCAGTCAACTTAGTTCTGAAAAATGCTTAATTTTAGAAAGCTTCCAACTCCTGATAAAGGTTGATCTGCTTATTAGTGTGCAAAAGATAAAATTTTCAACAGCTTAAGCAACTTTGAATGTCAAACACTGAAGTTGTAAAGGAAGTTTTCAGTTAAGTGGATGTATTAACATTTGGGAAAATGCTAGCATTGCAGAAGCTTTGTTAGAGTTGCCATATTAAGATAATAAATGTTCTTTTCAACTTATGGAGGTGATGGAATTGCCTTTTAATAATCTCTTAAAGGAAAAAAGTCTGTAGTGTAATGGAAAGGGTATTTAAAATAATTTTCTTGCACTTCCCCTTTTTTGACACGAGATGGTGTAGTAAGCTCAGAATTCTTTAGTCTGCATCTGTAAAGCTTCATTATATTCAATTGAGAGTTTTCTTAGATGCCTTAGAAAGTATTAATTCAATAAAAAGTGCCTTGTGAATCCCTGGTGTTTTGGGAAATCTGAATTCAAAACAACTGTACCTGAAAATCAGAGGCACAAGTTCTGTCTCTGAATTAAATATGTTCCTCTTCCCCTTCCTCCCAGGAATAGAGCTAATCAGTGTTCATTAAATGAACGATAATTCTGGCTCCTAAATGGACCTTTCTAGTATTATTGTGATGTTAGATTTATTTTTGGTTTTTCAGTATACCACTTTGTTAAGATAAGCTGAAAAGTAAAAATCCTTCTAAGGATCTTGCATCTCCTTGGTTTTCTGAACATTTTAAATGTTGGGCTATTCCAGCTATCTCCATTTCCTAATTTAATGCCAGGTTCAACTGCAAGCATCAATGGAAACAACCAGGTAAATAACTATCCTAAGCTAAGTTACTTTCAAACAAGAATGATCAGTAATGATCATCTTCAGTTGCCTCATCTTTGATAGCCTCATTTTCTGGAAGGGGTCACACTGGCTATTACTCCTTTTATTTCTGTCCCAGGATGTTGTCCTACAGCTCAGCTGGGTTGCTGACAGCTTGCAGAAAGTCAGGATTGATGGAATGACTTTCCAGTGGAGAGAGGAGAAAAACCATCTCCGCATGGAAAAAATGGGCTCAGCAGTCTGCAAAGTTAAGGTTATCCACGAATTGGCATTTGTACAAATTGCTTTACAGAAGGAGGGCTGTGTCTCCCAATGCCAGAACACATAGAATTTTTTTTTTTTTTTAATGGCAGGAAGCCCTGTCTTACCCATTATTTGAGTCATAAAATCACAGAATCATTTAGGCTGGAATGGGCTAAATAGGGCTGGAATAGGCTCTGAGATCATCGAGTCCAGTCCGGTCTCTGCCAGATCTAGCTGACCTTATCAACTAGACCATGGCACTATGTGTCACGTCCAGTCATTTCCTGAACACCTCCAGGGATGGTGAATCTACCACTTCGCTGGGAAGTTCATTCCAATGTTTAACAACCTTTTCATGAAGAAATTCATCCTAATATCCAGCCTGAATCTCCTGTGGCACAGTTCAGGTTCAGTTCAGTTGCCTGGGAGAAGAGGCTACACTTCTCTTCAGGTGTTGTAGAGAGTGAGAAGGTCCTCCTTTTCTCCAGGCTAAACACCCCCAGCTCCCTTAGCCACTCCTCATCAGACTTGTGCTCCAGACCCTTCCCCAGCTCTGTCGCCCTTCTCTGGACGTGCTCCAGCCCCTCAACATCCTTCTTCTACTGAGGGGCTCAAAACTGAGCACAGGATTTGAGGTGAGACCTCGCCAGTGCTGAGTGCAGGGGGAAAAGCACTGCCCTGGTCCTGCTGGCCACACCATTGCTGAGACAAGCCAGGATGTCACTGGCCTCCTTGGCCACCTGGGCACATGCTGGATCATGTTCAGCTGCTGTTGACCAGCACTCGCTGGGCCTTTTCCAATGGGCAGCTTTCCAACCATTCCAGCCATTCTTCCCCCAGTCTGTAACCCTGCCTGGGATTGTTGTGACCCAAGGGCAGGACCTTATAAAACTTCATACTGTTGGTCTCAGCCCATCAATCGAGCCTGACCAGTTTCTTCTTTGGAGCCTTCCTACCCTCCAGCAAATCAACACTCTCACCTCTATTGGTATCATCTGCAAATTTACACTTGGTCCCCTCATCCAGATCATCAGTAAAGGTATTAAACAGGACTGGACCCAATACAGAGCCCTTCACACCACAAGTGACCAGAAGATTCTTTGAGACTCTCTGTATCTAGTGTGGGGGGATGTTTTGTTTCTGCTCCAAGGCAGATGTTTCTCTTTCCCAATTCCTATCTCCTGGTGAGTGTATAGTATCCCTTGAATGTCCATCATTCTTCTTTTTATCCTCCTTAGTGCAAGAAGGTCATTCCTGTGAAGGCTTCTGGGATCTGTCACTCGCCCTTTCTTGTCTGTAATGAAACAGCTTTTTCCCCACCTCTGAAGCTTTCCCTGTCCAGGTGTGAGTCAGACCTCACTACAGTGGTTGCTGTGCTTGTCTGACAAATTAACAAAGATGGGGAAAGAGGCTCTGAGGATGAGCCTGGATGATTAATGATTCTGTGAAAAATGTATTAGCCTGAGCTTCCTGGAAACTGTCATAAAGAGTAATTTTTTGTGTCTAAAAATGTAAATTAGGCAAGAGCTATTTATTTCATGAATTAACATTGACTTCAATAAAAATTGAGTTCTGAAGACAATTTGGATAAATAAGGTCAAAATATTATATAGGGTTTTTTTGGTATTTTGTTTTTGTGTTTTCAGATACAACAGTCTCATTTCACAATTCAACAAACTTTAGGACTATTTTTTTGATAGTGAACTTTGTATAAAGACCAAAGTCATGCACTGGTCATGGGTACTGTGAAAATAACAAAGTCCGAGACTCTCCTGATGTTGCGGTGGGTCATTTGACCTGTAAATAAACTTGAGATGTTGCTGCCCAGAGCTGGAAAACAGCACAAGGTAATTCACTCCACAGACCTACGTAGCTGTTTTGAAACATAGAATCACAGAATGGTTTGGGTTGAAAGGACCTTACAGATGATCTAGTTCCAACCCCTTGCCTTAGGCAGGGACACATTGCACTAGACCAGGTTTGAGCAATTGCAGGGAAGTCCTCTGCCCAGGCAATGTAAATACCACTAGCTTCCAGGGAACCAGGTTGGCACAGAGAAAGCTGGTTGCTACAGCTTTCAGCATTACTGTGCCTGATACTCCTGTGTAAATGTAGTTCCTGGTGTTTTGGGGGGATAACCTGTCTGTGGCAAGAAACCACATTTATTTTTCCAGAGCTGCTGAGATCCCTTAATTCCTATTACTGGGGAAGAACCCTATAACAGAGATGAAGTTCAAATAGAGAAAAAAAAAAAAGGTTGAGTTTGCTTTAATTTCTGTGGCTGAGGTGTGACAACGAGTTGAGGCAGTGTCACAGCACAGGCTGTTCTTCCTGAGCAAAGATGCTGCATTTCAGAGCCTCTTTAAAAGCTGTGGATGACTGAGAGAGGCTGAGGCTTTGTTACATGTCAGGAACAGCAGTCTGAAGTTTTCTCTTGCAGTTACAAAATTAATTGGGGTTATATAGAGGACATATTAATGTATGCATGAATATATTAACGAGCCATCTAAAATTTAATCTTGCATCCTTTTCTTTGCTTACACTGACTGCATTTCATAAGTATGGATAATCTGCATGAAGCATTTTCTATCCCCAGGGTGGCTGAGCCCAATAGCAATGATCTTATAAGAATACTTTTGATCACTGCTCTGGTAGCTTCCTAGCTTTTGTGTTTTGGAGTTGGTTTTGTTTTGCCCTCTTTTCCCCCCCTCTCTCCTTTTCAGTATGCAGTCACTGGCAAGGCCCCATGCTGCAGTCAATCCGTCAGTGGATTCCACTGAATATTCAGTAGGTTGCTTCATTAGGACACAACACTTGTTACATGTTTAATCATGTACTGCTTTTTTCTTATCTCCTACTGTAACAGCAGATAAGCATATATCATACATCTGTATCTGTAATCTATGTTTTTTAATATAAAAATGCAATCGGATTAGAAAGAGACAAAGGAAGCTCACAAATGTGCCTGTGCCTGTTCCTGCTCTTAAGGAAGTGGCAAAAGTAGCTCTGAATTTTGATTTTATTTCATTATGTTTCAAGGCAAAATAAGCAGCTTATAGATTAGCATTTTGAGTAATATTTTGTGTCTCATTTTCAAGTGGGCAGGAATGTCTTTCATTTCTGAGTTATTGTCTTACTCTAAAGAAATTCCTAAAATGGTGCAAAAATTGAATGTAACAGTGAAGAACAATTATTAGTGAAGAACTTTTTTATTCGCTTTTGTCATCACAGCTAAACCCATTGTTTTGTGTGCTTGATGTTTTGCCTTGGCTTTCTGATTGATGGCTTTCCACATGATTTATGTAGTTGCAGACAGTATCTTGTTATCTTTCTAGCTTCTGACAGAATAAAAAAGAAACCAAATAAAATTGCTTCTGTCAGTGGGTGATTTAATTGGAGAAATCTCAGCAACTTAAAGTAAACCTCAGGCATTGCAATCCTTTATTTTTTGGCAAAATAAATGTTGTCCTCTGATGGACACAGGCAGAGCAAGTTCTGACAGTATCTACTAGTGCACTATATGTTGTTAGACTTGCCTGAAGAACGAAGACAGGAATTTTCAAAGGAATTTGAAAATATTTTCAGGCTATGGACCCTGTTTACTTTATATGGGCCTCCTAGGTATTGAAGGTCTTTTCAAATGTTAATCTGAATTGCTGTTTCAGGAGATTTTCTGTATTCTTGATCTACTGGGTGCTTTATCCATTAGTATTAATTAGCTGATTTATCTTTTATTCTTTTTGAATAGCAGGTTTCTTTTTAACAATAGTCTTGTTCCTGAGCCTCTTTGCTTGGGTTTTGTTTGGGGTTTTTTTTTTGGGTTGTTGTTTTTTTGGTTTTTTTTTTGTTTTTTTGGGTTTTTTTGGGGCTGGGGGGGGTGTGAAGTCTGGCATATTGCAGATATTCCTAACCATGTCTCTCACATATAATCAAGTAAATAAGAAATTCCAAGAATCCTTTTCTCTCACTGTCTTTCTCTAATGCTTTGTGTAGTACTAGTTATTCCTTATGTCCCTGTAATTTTCTGAGTTGTTTTTCCCTCGATGTGTTGGCCATGTGAAATACTCATAGAGTATAAAAAATACTGAGAGGTGGACTGTTATAAATAGGGTTGTTTGTTTGGTTTTTTTTCCCATCTAAAATACATGAAATATATGCAATAAATCCATGGAATAACTACTAGATGCTATGAACATAGGATTTGTATGTTCTGCCAGTTCTTTTCTCCGAGTCTAGAAGTACTAGAATATATGTAAAGTATCTGTAATGATGTTTGCCACCTTTCCAAAGTGTTTAGTGACCTACTGCTGAAAAGTGCAATAAAGCATCTTGGTGTTATTAGTCAGACTGTAACAGGAGGGATTTTTCTCAGATATGTCAGACAGGTTTAACACCAGTTGTTTCCCTAAGCTCGGTAGCTGAAATGCCCTTCTGTCAGACTTCAGCTACTGCTGACACTTGGGAATGTATTCTACAATTTAAATGAAGCATTTAAGTTTCATGATACTTTTTCACTAAGGAATATACTGATAATTCACTCACTCAGTAGAAGATACATGTGTTTATACATCTGATGATGTGACACATCAAAAATGTTCTGGCTTTTGTCAGTACCAGGTGTAAAAGAAAGCAGAAGTTTGCAGTTCCAGGAGCTCTGGATGGCTGCAGCCTCCAGGAGGAAGAGAACAGAAGCTCTTTAGTCAAACCTTATGAAAGAGTATCTTGGCAGCCTGACCAAGAAGTGCTTTAGCTATTTCCTAAATTTTTAAATTCATATTTCTCATAGTTCTTATTTAATCTTGCTGTAATATAATTTTGTGGACTATGGATCTGTGAAAAAAAGCAGAATTTTGACATTTAAAAGAAAAATATTTCTGAACTGGCTGTAAATTTCCAACTCTTTTCAAGAATCTAGTCTAAATAAGAGTTTCTTAGGTTGTTATGTGACATCTTCACAACCTTATTATTGTGTAACATCATCTCCCTGCCCATGGCAGGGAACTTGGAACTTAATGATCTTTAATGTCCATTAGAACCCGATCCATTCTACGGTTCTGTGATTCTGTGATCTTGGTATCAACGGCTAATTGAGACTTCTCAAAAGAGAAGATCTCTCTCAAAAATATTTTTAAATGGGAAATGCCTTTTGCCATTTGGTTCCCTCCAATCCATTTCAGAAGATCATGTTACTTGCTTTTTAATAGTCTTTTAAAATTGCTCCTGAAGCTGATGTAATTGGGAATAATGTCAAAAAAATAGTCAGCAGTCTTGATGACTCAGGTGGCTTTTTTAAGATCTGCATTGTTTACTAACTTGATTTTTCACAGTGTTGTCTTTCCTTTCGCATGACATTGTTTCTTTTTTCCATAGTTAATCCCTGTTCCTTTTTCTGACTTACTTTCTCCTGTCCCCTGTTCTGACTTACCTACAGGATCCATTCCTGTATTTCTCCTTCTCTTACATTTCTCTTATTTCCATTCCTACACATACACATAGATCTTACTAATCCTTCAGGCCACCCATGAAGTACAAATTTGTACCAAGTTTGTGAACGTGTAACGATTGACGCCCTCCTGTACAAGACAACTGCACTCTTATTGATCATTTTGCTTCTTGGCTGCTTTAGAGAGCAGGAGCACAGCACTGCCTGTCTCTTCTTTATTACACATAGACTTTAAGAACAATTTTTCTTTTTTTTTTTTTTTCTTGCTCCTGAAAGGTGGGTTCTCTTCCCCCTGAACAAAAGCAATGTGAAATACAGTTGAATATTATCAAGTCTAGTGGATCTCAGTTGTCCACTGAAATGGCAGCACTCTGGACAGCTTTTATTCTATTAATACTTACAGAAACCATGAGCCAAAGAAACTGTGATCAATTTTTTAACCAACAAACTCATGAACACCAAATTGCATCTTTCTTCCAAATATGAACAGAATGAGACTTTTACATAGATAAGGGCTAGAAGTCAACTTTTTAAAGTGTTTTCTGCAGAAAATGACCACATTCTCAAAGACAGTGTACATAGCTGATTTTTTCAAAGTCTTCCTCCCACTATAGTTTTACTATGCATCTGCCTGAATTGCTGCATTGGATTTGATCACCCCATAGTGGTTGAAGTTTTTGCTTCTCCAAGAAAAAAAAATCATTAAACCTGATAATAGACTTAATAAAATTATTATAATTGATTACATGACATTGAAAAAGCTAAAAAGAGTAATGGCGTTTTTACACCAAATAAACAAATTCTCACTTTGAAGTCTGAGTCACAAATTGTGCCTTTGATCAAGTGGATGAGCAAATGCCAAGCAGAGAAGTAGAATTTCAGTGATGAGAGTATAAAGAGTTATATAGAGTTATATTAATTACTGGGAATTAGCCAAAATAGCACAAAGTTAACAACTTTACACTTTGGGAGTGTTAAAGTCCAGTTTGCACCTGCAGATGGTTTCACATTGAAATTGCTGCTGCTTCCTCTTTAGGAACTGTTGGGCAGTTTATTTCTTTCACTGTTTTGCAATAAATCTAGAGATTGAGCAGATCTGAACTGAATTAGAGATTTCTGCTGAAACTGGGTTATTTTCCTAGCTGCTATCTTCATAATTTTACTTCTGTTTAAAAAAGGCTTTTTTTTTTGGTATTCTGGAGATTTTGATATCTACTTAAGGCAGATGTGAATGGGAATAGTAAAGTGAACCCAAGGGCATTTCTGTACTACCTGTACTTTACTAATACCTGTAATGTCAGGGAATGTCTGAAATTTAGCTTAGGTTAAAATACCTAAGACAGATTTCCACTTCTGAACATGCTGTTTACCTACTCTCTCCTACAGAGAGGGCTTAGGGAATTTTAATCCTGTTTCTATTTTGGAGTTCAAAGTAGGCCACAAGGACTACTGAACAATTGTACCTCAAAGACTATTTAAAAAATAATAAAGCTGAATCTGTCAAAAAAGGCAACAATCAACCAGGCAAAGCATCACATTATTTATCACAGAATCAAAGACTATCCTGTGTTGGGAGGAACCCACAGGCATCATCAGGTCCAACTTCTGGCCCTGCACAGGACAACCCCTAGAATCACACCATGTGCCTGACAGCATTGTCCAAGCACGTCTTGAACTCTGCAAAACTTGGTGCTGTAACCATTTCCTTGGGCAGCCTATTCTAGTGATGTTTCTAAACAGAGGAAAAGCAGTCTTGAGCAAAGTCATAGAGCACCAATACATCAGTCTATTATAGCTACTAGAGAGGTAGATAAACCTCTATATTTGATAAACATAGTTTACTTCTCCTGTTCTCTTTCACTTTGTATACTGGGAATTTCCACACCTATGCCTTTGGAGGACTGTGTGTGCCTTTGTTTAGGGGCTGTACCTTCTTCATTTGAAAACTCCAGCATCAAACTCTTCTTACAGTGCAGCCTACAGAGAAGCTGGATAGGTATTTCCTAATGACTGGATATTAGAAAAACTTTACCAATGAAAGGGTGGTCAAGGATTGGAACAGGCTGTCTGGGGAAGTGTTGGAATTGCCATCCTTGGAAATGTTTAAAAAAACAAGTAGCTGTAGCTGTGGTACAGAGGGACGTGGGTTACTGGTGGACCTGATGATGTCAAGGCTAATGCTTGGACTTGATCTGAGAGATCTTTTCCAAACTGAATAGCTCTGTGTTTCCCTGAATAGGTTTATCTTTCAGAGCAGAATGACTTAGAAACTCTCTGTACTCAACTGGATGTTAGAGCCATCGGAAACACACATCTGTGGCTTTCCACCTTTCATATACTGACTTTATCAAGTCAGTATATACCAACCTTTATACCAACCTTTTATTGTCATACTTTCTTCTCTCATCCTGCTGAAGCAGGATGACTCAGCAGCTGACTTCTATGCCAGAAGCATAGAAGTCATTAGCTCAAACCAAAGGGGATCTGAGCCAGCTTGGAGCCACACGAAATGCAGCAGGGTAGAGAAACAGGCTGAGGAAAATAGAATTTGGGTTTTGTCCCATTGCTCTTTTTCTCTTGCTCTCACTGTCCCTGAATTTTTTTTTTTCTTTCTTGCTTTCAGTACAAGGCTTTGTGAAAAAACGTATTTTACAAATAATATGAATGTGAGGAACTGTGAGAAAGGAGTCTGGCAGTCAGTGGCTGAAATACACAGGCATGTGCAGCTGGGGAGAAAGAGGCACAAACTGTTAAAATATTTGAAAAGATTTTAGAGCCTACATTTTGCTACCTTGCAGACTGATTTGACTTTGTGATTATTCAACTGCTCATACCCAGAAAACTGACATGTCTGCAATGTTGTTTAAACATATTTCTTTTGACAGTATGGTAATACTGGGGTGAATATGGTAATATTAAGGCTAAATATTAAGGCAGAATACTAGAGAATCTGCTGTAAACCTGCATGCATAGAGATCATCTCACATTTACTGGTTTTTAAGTCAGTTATAGCTATCTTAATACAGGTAATTCTGGCAATTGAAACCCAGGTTTTATTCCAGTTATTCAATTAAACTGAAATTGCTTGTAATGTAGTACCATAATTGTAGGAGAGGCATCATTGCAAGATGGTAAGTAGGTGAGATACTAATTAAATTCTTCTGAACTTCAATAATTTAATATTCAAAGGAGCTGCTCATTGCAGTGCCTCTGGGGATTACAGGGGGAAAAAACTGAACAAAAATAGCAGCCCCAAAATGAATTTTGCTGGACGACTCTGACTGAAATTTTGGGTTGTTAGTATTGCTCCACCATTCTGAATACAAACACAGTGGGTCATATCCATCTGTGGGTGAACACTCTGCAGACTTCAGTTAGATCATGTGTGGGTGGGTAAGTACAAAATTTTCCCAAACACTGTTAAACCCAGGGGTGATGGTGGTGTTTATATATAATCTTGAAAAGCTGGATTCTTTTCTATTCAGCCTTTTGGGAAAAGTAGGTTTCAGCCTAATTTAGGCAGGAATACATCTCCCTTTGATTTTCAAAGAACTGTAAGTCACAAACTCTTTTAAATTCCTTTTGAGAATCTCATCTGATAATAAAATGAGAGGTGTGGGAGAAGATGAAATTCATCCATTCTGTAGCATCATGCTGTAGCATAATCTCAGATTGTCTTATCTTTGCTACATCAAGATTTTTGACCAGGTTAGCGCAGCCCTTCCAGCTCCTGAATACATCAAAGCAGATGTGCCACTGCCCTTCTCATTATGGCTCTTAGTAATGATCTAAGCTAGACTGGTCTGGAGATTCCTCCCTAGATGCATATTCTTTCCAAGCCTCTTAATTCAATCTGAATGATGATGATGATAATTTAGGTTATAGTATTACCCAGGGGCTCTGATAGCAGTACAGGGCCCCATTGTCCTAAGCATCGTATAGACAAGGAAAAGCTTTAATATTGTGATACCACAGAGCTGCCCAGGCTAAAACCGAGGCAAATGAGCAAAACTTAATAGGAATTCCTGCATATATTCAAATCATATCTAACAATCTATCTATTACAATCAAATTATGTCTACTTTTATATCTCAAGGCTGAATTATAGACCAGTGCTATCTTGTTACATTTATTGGCTTTTTCCCCTTAGCACTGCACGAATGCTTTGCACCTCACTGAGTGAGAAACACATGGGCAAGTGTACGCATTTTGGGGAAAAAAAAAACAAACAGCCTTGGTGTTAAAGAAAAATGCTTCTGAGAATAGGGTCAGTAAGAATCTGCCATGATTGCAAAATGTAGAAATGAACCCACTCCAGCTAGCACATCACCATTTGCTTACTGTGTTATTCAATTAATGGCCTTGATTTATTCCTACACATGTTTTTAACTGAGATGATGAGCATTACTGTACTTTCAATTAGATGGGGTTTTCAACACAATTTTCATAATAATGGTTAGTGTAAATGAGTTTTCTTAATTATGGTAGGGTGAATGCCTTATTAAAACTCTTGAGACATAACAAGTTTTGGCACATCGTTGTGAGGATCCTTTGTTTTTAGGGACACCCACCTCCACCTCTCTTCTCACAAGCTCTTTCTGTTAGCCTGCTGGGTGTGATATTGAAGACCTGTGATGAGTGGACTGTCAAATACAAATTCTCCATCATTTTATTGGAGTATTGTAATATTATTTGGTAATGGGTTTAGTACTCTTATGCTCTATACCTTCTAAAAGTGCTGGTGGAGAGCATCTTGGTGTACTATAATTCTGTTCTCTGGCAATGTCTTGGGTGCTGCAGTGGCATTTGAACCTGTGATAAGATCTAACCAAGAAGAAATAAGTTGATAATCTGATATGCAAACACAAGAACCATCAGGGCAACAATTTATGGAAAGTCAAGATGCTGATTTGTAAAAAGTCCTTATACTCTGGAAATGCTTTCTTTCCTCCCAGAACTGCCTGTTTCCTTGAGCTGGCAGTGTCTTTCCCAGCTCCCCTTTCCCAATAAGACATGTGGTCTGAATGACTGCTTTGACATCTCTGTGACTGTGGGGAGGAGATTAATTTACTGAGGGGCACAGTGGCTACCCAAGGCATCTGCATCTCCAGCAGTTTGGGGCAAGAATGATCACCTGAGGAGAAATGAAAAAGATGGAGAAGACAGGAAATAATGGTTTTAACACATTTAGTCCCATCCCAAATTTAGCCTTTCTATGTACTGCATCTACCCTGCAACTCCACACTCTTTTGAGAAACAAAGATGGATAAAGTGGTCAGGGCATTGGACAAAGGTGTTTTGCATTGCTAACTTTGCTCAAAGACTAATTAGTGTAGGGGCAGTGCTAGATCTTGGGCGTTCCTGCTCCAGTGACATTTTTTTTCTGAGCTGTTAAGGCCAAGGAGTAGGAATCTACCACCCTGTTGTCCTCAATGTTTAGGTTACATCTGTGCCCACCACTCTTTTGCAGATTTGGGATAGTTGCAGGAGAAGTTCTAACCACTTTCCTCAGAGCTCCCACAACTGTATATGTGCTTCAGGGACAAAACCTGATCCTAGGAGCAAAGAACTATATCTGCTTGGTACAGTCTCTTTTCCAGAGATCTGGGTAAAGAGGTAGCTGGTATAATTTTATTTAAGATTTTTATGAGCTGGTGGTGGTATTGTATATTTGCAAAAGAAAAAAGAAGACAAAAATGTTACTCTCTTACAAATAGTATTAATTAAGTAGAATTAGATGGCTGATAGGTAGTTAATGAAAATATGCATTGCCACAGCTGTTCCATTTAGAGAACTGGATGACAGGAAATATATATCTGTCTTTTCAGAAACTCTAGGGATGATCTTGGGGATCACACTTCAGAAAATCTGTGCCAGGTGCTTTTAATGAGATAAACATAATGGAATTGTAACAAACAGGAATAGTTTCTCTAAAGGAAAAATTGATTTCTTTTAGCTTAATGGAATCTCTGAGAGTGTCAGTAAATTAGCAGTAAGTGGAAAAGAGGCTCAAGTAATTTATTTGTACTTACTAAATAACTTTCACAAAGTCCCGTCCCTCTAACATGCTAAGGAAAGAAAATACTTCTGAAAATAAAATACCAGGGAAGGTTAGAGTGCCAGTGATCACAGCAATTGAGAGAAAGGAGTGGATCACCTGCAGTATGGCAGAAGGCTTATGGCTAAGGTTATCCCAAGACAGCCTGCACCAGGGAAAGTCTATGAACATCTTGAAATCTTTCCTAGACAGTGCTATAGAAGTATAAATGTGATTATTAGCTAGACAGACACAGGGCAGTTTGCAGATGGGATACCATTGTTTTGGGCAGTGGAAAGAAGATAAAGCTGTATAACATTTCAGATTAATTAAACAGAACTGGAAGAATAGGCAGATGATAAAATGCAATTTTGTAAAATATACATATCTACAGTGGAGAGGGAAATATAAATGACTCATAAATACTTAACTGAGTGAATGTTCTAAGAATGACTTACAGCTTCATAGCCAAATCTTTAAGTGACTGAATTCACTAAGCAGAAAAGCAGAATTTTTACAAATGCATGGCAAGATTCAAGAGCTGAAATACTGAAAACATTTTCGTGACATAAGAAGCTCTGTTGCATAAAGCTTTTAGAAATTAAAAAGAAGAAAAGGAAACACAGCTTGCAATGGGAAAAGAAAAATGTCTTATAAAAAAATACTCTGTTAGGCCATGATGATAATTTTTGCCCCCTTTGATTTTCTTCTAATTTTTGTAATTTTCATTCAAATCTGAAAGGGATTAGTAGCTGAAGCAAAAGTCCTATGACTTCCATAAAAAGAGGTAACCCAATAGAGGAAAGATACACAATTAGCTCATCTGATATAAATACAAATGAATTAATACAGATTAAGTATTATAATTAAGAGATGGGGGAGTGAGAGAGAAAGAGCAAATGTGAAATTTTGCTGCAGCAGAAACTTCTGTTGGAACCAACTCCTTATTAGCCATCAGAATTTAACAATGCAGCTCAGACCATAGGAGGGGAGGTCTTGTTTATTCTGCTGCTCATGGGTCTATTTCTTTCAAATCTGGGAATATTCATGAGCAAACATGAAAAATCAGGACCTTTTAGATAGAAGATTAAAAAGCCAGAACATATGGATCATATGGCACTGTGCAGATGGATAGGAAATGATAAATTACTAAGGTTCTCAGTTAAGCTGTAGAGCACAATGCTTGTTGCTGTCCCATAGATCTCACCCTGATAAAACGGGTCAGTGTTTAGTAGAACATAATAACCTCTCCTACATAACCTTTTCAAGGCTGAACAGATTGGATGCTCCAGAAATCTGCTAGCTCAAGGGTAATTTCTGGAACCTGCAAAAGAGAAAAAAAACCCAGCTGCAATGTTTGAGATTCCTTCCTAAGAGCTGAACTAACCCTCTGTGAGTTATTACAAAATAATAAAGACTTTCTTTTATTTGTTTTATTTTTCATTCCTGGACTCAAAGATCTTGTGGCAACTGAAACTGCCAGAATGTTACATTGTAAAAAGATTCCACTGCTATTTTTATAGCATGCTTTTATACCAGAGATACATGCTCATTGGACACATAAACAAAAAAAAGTGATATGGTGTGTATCACTTGAAACTTCACTTGTGAACTTTATGATGTATTTTTATCATGCTCTATTTTTATCACACTCTTAATTTTAACATTTTTCTAACAAATAGATCATTGCATTTGGAGAAAGAATTGCATTTGGAACATTTCTTTTACCTTTCTGCATCATTGATTGATGAGATCAGGTATTGAGGGAAACAAAACATATTTTAGTGAAATTAGTCTGGTCTTCTACTAATTTCATTTACAAAAGCTGTTGATAATCTCTTTTTCAAGCTCAGTCTAAACTTCAAAACCCCATGTAAATGAAGGACAAATTTTTGGGTGTCACCTTAGGGACTGCACAAATTAATGCACAACTTCACTTCCTCCTGAGTTACTGCTGAAGACCAAGTAAATAGTAAAGTTTTTCCTATTGCTTTAGTCTCAAGAAGGGTACCCAAGCGAAAATGCTGATCTTACAAGATGATGATACCTTTTTGTGGGTTTTGCTGCACAGTTTGATGCCAGTTCTAGAAGGAGACTGATGAAATTAGTAGACATTTAGTGATCTTTCTGAAATGTTCACAGAATTCTATAGTGTTTAAATATGGAGAGAAACTGATTTCTTTTTCTCAGTTTTAAGTGACATGGCTGCAACAACACTTTATTTTTGTGATGCAAAAAGTATAAAATCAGAGGCGCAGATTTATTGTCAGAAATGGTAGCTAAAACTAAGAATCTAAACATGGAGTGTTTAGCATGAGTACAGATGGTGATGTTTTGAATAGCAAATTTGCCACAAAAAGCTATTTCAGTCGTACCTTAAAACTTCCAAATGGAAGTCAACAAATAATTTCATCTGACTAAAGAAGAAAAAAGATCAGAAATGACAGTCTTTGTGTTGACATTTTTAAGGTACAATTTGTTTCAAAAAAAGTCAAAACATTTTATTTAAAAGCTGCAAAATAGTTTTGGACTCATCGTTTTAAACTGGAATTCCAAAATGGAACAAAATATCCAAAAGTAAATTTAGGAAAAGAAGTCATGTTCTCTCTTTCAAACAAAAACTTCTGTACTGGATTGAATGAAAAATTTCAAGGCCTAGCTGACCTGATTTCTGTCTTTGTTCTGTTATTGAGTGAATAATCCATTATTTGCACAGTTTATGGGGAATATGAGACAAAATATGCACAGTCTTCCTCAGAACATATACTGCAGTCCTTTTAGTTTTGAATCTTTCTTTTGATTTATGAAGATAAAGAATAAAAGTTACATTCCCACCTTAACTACAGACAATTTCCGCATGGAGGGCTCTGAATTCTAGAACAGGAAATTCTTTCAGGGTCTGCAATGAATCATCTGTGCCTGACTTAGACAAAATATGAAGTTTTACCATATATATACTGCATTCCCATTGTGCTCTTGGCAGAATATTTTGGGTTATTTGATAAATGTTCATGAGAGACCTCCTGCAAGAAAAACATGAGACTCACTTTTCTTGTTGCTGTGTTTAAACTTGGTTTTCAAAATGTTTAGTGTTCCCCTCTGTAAGGTTTTTTGGGATAAGTCAGCATGTGTCCTTCCAGGACCATAGTCCAGGGCTGAAGATAATATGGCTTGGAAGGGGGAGAGAAGTACCATTTATGTCTTTCTGCAAGTTCAGGGTGAGTGGAACAAGTCTCTTGCCTTCAATATCCACATAAATAATTATTTATAACATATACAAATAACTACTTATTTGGGAGTGCAGTTGCATATCTATATACATATACATATACATATATATATATATATATATATATCTTTAAATTTTTATGTCTCAAATTTTCAGTCTTTAAGTTTTGCAGCTGAGGTGTGTGGTGTGCTGCCAGCCAGCTCTGAGGTCAGGGTGATGTGCATTCAGGCAGTGGGGAAGCACTGTAAAAGTCCCTAATGGGTATCACATATGGTGTACTCCACTGTAGCTGGAATCCAAATCCTGGAATTACCAATTCATGGTTCTGTGAACCTCTGCTGTGCTGCAGACACAATGGTTGCAGTCCAGCCCTCGCTATCCCCACTCACCCCTCAGCAAATGAGGGAAAAACACGAGGTTTGATGAGCTCTAAAAGACTTTCTCAGGTCCTGTCTTCTGTCAACAGTTCTACCTACAGCTCTGTAGATATTAAGGCTTCCTATTTTAGAGTCAAAGGAAATGACAAAACTTCTATTTTTACAATTATAACATACTCTGTTGTTAATTAGAGAGGATGCAGAGATGATTTTCTGACAAGTACCTTATAAAATGTCATTCATAAACTATTTGCCCGAGTCATCTTTTATAGACTTTACCTTTCTAAATAACTTGTTGGGTTTGTTTGTTTGTTTGTTTTTCAATCCCATATATATGATAATAGTTATACATTCCTGATATTCATGACTTTTTGAATTAATGGCAGTAAGGGAAAAATCAAGAATCATACAGGCAAAATATAACTCTTGTCAAGTGTAAGCAAGTAATTTTAAAATATGGGAGGAAAAAAAAGTTCAAATAATAAGTGATGAAAGCAGCAAACCCCAAAGCATTTAATATTATACTTTGTTGTAACTGTGTGCATCCATGGCTGTCATGGGGCATATCTATATTTTGGCAGAAGTCCTGATTAAGTCAATGGGGATTTCAGCCTAAAAGCCATGTTATTGCTCATTACTTGGAATATTGTCAAAATTGCATAAACAGTGTTCCTTTTTAATTAGGCACCTGGTATGAAATAGTGTTTCAAAGGGAATTGTACTGATGTGTTTTAGATGAAAAAGCATTTATTGCACAGTAGTACGTTTTCTTTGGCTGCCTTTCATTTTGTATAGATAAGAAGCAAAAAAGGTTTAAAATTGGGTTGTCCTGATGGAAAAGCTATGGAGGATTACACTTAAGGGTCTTTTTTAAGATTATTGTATATGAATGATTTGGAGAAATTATGAAGCACTGAAAAGTGTTTCAGCTGGGACTTCTTAGGCATTATTCTCAAGTGTTATGTACATGACATTGCCTATACCTTCTAATGTTTCCTAATTTTCAGATGAATGTGGCAATTTGATTCCCATCTTTCAGACAGAAATCCCTTCATCTGTTCAAAACTTTCTGTCTTTCTAATTTCCTTAGGAAGGCTGAAAACCTGTTGACAGTTGTATTTATATATGTGTGAATCTGTGTGTATATGCATTACATAATATGTTTGCAAAGTTAAAAATCTTATTTAAAAAAATAATCATGAAACCATAGAATCATTTGGGTTGGATGAGACTTTTAAGATCAGCAAGTCCAACCATAAACCTAACACTGGGGCTATACATGTTTCTTAGCTGCAGCCTTTTAAAAGAATCAATTTTTCTCCTCATGACAATTAAGCATGTGCTTCTTTTAGCTCAAACAGTCAAGTTTCTTCAGAGAGATGTTTAAAAAACATACTTTATCACAGTAGATGGGTAACACAGGTAATGGGTAACACAAGATGCAGAGTGGGGAGAAATCTATTAAAAATGAATTCACAGTAGATATAATAAAGAGAACCTGGAACAAATGAGGAATTTATAACAAACATCAGGGGGAGGATGAATAAATTGTGAAAATTAAAGAAGAGATGAGGCAAACAAATGAGAAAACCAGACAGAATAAAAAAGTTTTGTTGTAACAATTTCATGCTACTGGTTTTAGTTTGGTCCTTCTTTACTCTTTCCATCAAAACCTTTTATCTCAATAGTTGACCTCACTGAATTTAGAGGTCTTTTTTCAATCTTAATGATTCTAAGATCTGGTACAGTTTTGATTTCAAGACTCAAATTGGAAAAAGTGTAAATTTTGAAAAAGCATCTTAAATAGTATGATGCAAAAAGGAAGTTAGTTGTAAACTTCCAGCTGAAACACAGCGTCACAGTTTTCCTTTCTTTTGGGATGTTGTCTTTAATTGTATTTCATGCAGTAGAATCACGAGGTCATGGCTCATCAGTGAGTTACACTCATGTGTGCCACTGTAGAATTAGAGCTTCTGGTGTCAGGTGGTAACAAGGGAGGATCACACCCTTATTTCCACAGACAATATTAATTGATTACTAAATATCAAAAAGGTTAAGGACCTGTCATATCCTTGAATATTGTGCTGTGTTGTGGCCATCAACAAATTACTGAGATTCCAGGATGTGGTGAAAGACTGTATAGTTTGCTCTCTGAATCAGCTTTCAAGGAATATCCTTCTTTGATTGCATACCTGCAGCCTTCTTATTCAACCAGTAGCGTCCCAAAGGTCTTGCACAGGGATTTGTTTGAAACTTACACTGGTCCTTAGACTCCTTCATCTATGATGGATTTTTGTGGTAACTTTTCCATAGGTTTTGGTCCCTGTTTTATTTTTGGGGATTGAGTATTCTAGGTTAAATTTATTGAGGAAATCAAAGTCAACAAAAGATGCTCTAGATTAAATGAGCAAAATCGTGTGAAGAACAGTCACCATGTTAGATGTATCAGTTCAAGTAACAATAAATATATTGAATAACTAAATTGATTTGTTGTGTATTATATCTCATTAGTGTACTATAACTACAGCTTTTCCAAGAAATTCACCAGGAATAACACTCTAGCAGAATATGTTCAGAAGAGTTTAGTTGCTCACTGTAGAAGTGAATTAGATTAAACCAGAATGAAGCACTCTCGTAAATGCTAAGTTAGCTATATCTAGATGCATAAATTTATGGACATTTAATGGGACCATAAAACAGAATTTAAATTTCCTGGCTAACTACTGTTGGTGATTAAAATTAATGTGCTATACATTAGCTAAACACAACACTTGAAATTAAGAATATTTTGGAAATAAATTTCAAAGTTATTTGATCTCATAACACTCTTCTGTAGTAGCTAAGTCTAATTGCATCACTCTGCTGGAGGATAGGAAAATACGAAATAGGAGCCTGGAACAAACATAGAGATCTTAAGTGGTTGGTTAATGCTCATGGTGGAAATGGGATAAAGAGCAGAGCTGCAAAAAGTTTTAACCACACCCTGGCAGGCTGTTGCCCTTTATACAGGGGGCCAGACAAATAGTGCATAGATTTGAAAGCAGCACCATACAAAAGTTATCCTCCACCATAATCATAATAGAATAACGACTGTAACTTTCGATTTGGGTAAATCCATTCTCCCCCTTTGAGAGCAGAGGGAGAGTTGAGCACATGAAAAAGCTCATTGATTAGATGTCTCTGAGACACACACTGCTGGGTGATATACAAACCTCAGTGAAAGGTTTCTCTCTATTGGAACATCTGGGTTTAAAAAATGGTATTTCTAATAGGGGTGTATATTATGAAAAGCATATTCCCAATTCTAGTGTTCTTGCATGTTGTAAATTAAGTATTAAACCCAAACATTTTTTTTAGCCTTGTCTGTTTCCCCTGTGAAAGAACTACTGATGCAGCATATCCAGATTAGGATTGATTAACAATTCTGTGAATTATGCCTAGCAGCTATAATCGTTGGTTGCCATAGCGACTTGGTAGATTAAATCATAAGCTAAAAATCCAGGGGGTTCAATTAAAAATTCTTGTTGAAATTCAAATTCTTTTGAGGGTGAAATGACCAATGATTCAATACACACTTGGGAATTCTCAGTGTTTTCTCCTTTCTTTTCTGTGTAATTTATTAGAAATTAAATATAAATCTAATATATTGTTTGAGAAATATTTACCTATTCCTATGTATTATTTGTGCTGGTGAACTAGGAATAATGAAGCCTTGGGATTTTGCTACATAGCAAAGTGCAGGCTAAACTTTATCTTACTCAAAGAATAATCTGAGAATAATATTCTCTAGGCTATTTTTCTTGTAGTTGATACAGTGCAGAATTTATGCTAGCATTGGTCCTATACATAATTTAAGAAGTAGGGAAGGAATTTAATTCTGCAATGTGCTCCTAAAGGACTTTGGTTTGTTGAATGCTGAAAATACCCGATGTCCAGTTTATGGCTGCAGAGTAGGGCCAGGGTTCTCTGTTTTGTTCTTCCCACTCCAGTTTGGATGTTTTCTGTATTTCTTGGGTAAACAGGGCTTATTCATCTTCTTTTGACCATGCTGATCTTTCTGCTACTGATTTCTTATAACTGTGCTGTCTTTTACCTCTTGTAGCTGTTTTTCTATCACCCTGATGACCCTGATGATTTGAGTAGATGCACTTTTCCCACAATGCTCTTGAGGGAAGTCTCATTTGGAAAGGATAAGAAAATTGGGGGTTTTCAGCCTGGAGAAAAAAAGTCTCCAGGGTGACCTTACTGGGGCCTTTCAGTACCTGAAGGGAGCCTACAAAAAAGCTAGAGAACAATCTTTGACACAGGCATAGAGTGATAGGACAAAGGCCTATCTTTAAGCTGAAAGAAAGTTTAGATTAGCTATGAAACAGAAATTCTTTATTGTGTGGGTGGTGAGGCACTGGCACAGACTGCCCAGAGAAGTTGTGGATGTCCCATCCCTGGCAGTTTCAAGGCCAGGCTGGATGGGCCTTTAAGCAATCTGGTCCAGTGGAAGGTGTCCCTGCCTATGGCAGCGGGGTTGCAGTCAGATGATCTTTTCCAACCTAAATCATTCTAGGCTTCTATTTTATTATCTGTCAGTCTTTCTCAGCAAAGACTTTGTCATCCAGATATTCTAATTTGGTGTCAAGAACATAAACACCAAACACCATGTTGATGTAACTCCTTGCACAACTTTTGACTTTTGTCCTCCCCCTTGCACAAAAGGAGCTAGAAATTAATACATTACTGCTTTCTATCTTCACTTGTCCTAATGAAAAATTTTCTTCTCTACTTGTCTTCCTTCGCTTTGTTCTGAGTCTCAGCAAGTACAGACTCTGTGTTCAGCCATGAAATATATTCCACAACACCCAAGGGTATTTAGAATCCATTTTAGGCAACATTTTGTATTCTGTTGCTTTCATTTTCCTTGAGCAGTTGGCACTTCTTTTTCCTAAGTCTATAGAGCTGATATTCTTTGTGGACAAAGAAGAAACAATGAAGATGAGAGGAAAGAAGTTTCTTCTTTTGAAAGAGTTAATTAAGCAACATAAACAAACAGGAATATGTAGGGTAAGAGAAACATGAATGCTCCTGCAGTGTTACAGACATGGAGAGAAAACCAGTGTTGACCATTTAGTGTGGTAACAGAAGAAGCCAACCCTTTCATCCTCTGTTTGTTCTTCCATTACGTTCTCGGTTGTGGTGCATATCCTACATGTTAGCAAATCTACAGGAAGATACTCAGCAGCTATTCTGCAGTTATGTCTCAATTGTGCTGAATACTGGTGGATTTCATAGATAAAAATGATAGTAATCAGAGAAAGGAAAGTTGATATAAAATTTTATATATTGTATAGATAAGCGACCAACGCTTGACAGCTGAATATAAAGACAAATCTGAACTCCTTTAGGCCCTCCGTCAGCAAGAAATCTCTGCAGTTATATTTTATTCTATAAAATTATCCCTTGAAACCTTTTTAATAATTCCAGCAGTTATAACAAATTATGTTAAATTACAGAGTAGGCCTAAAGCAGGATCCTAGAAGCTTCCAAATTCTGAATCTAGTTTAGGACATAAAAGTGTAGCTCTGGGAGAAAAAACAAAAACAAAAACAAAAACAAAAAAAAAAAAACCAAAACAAAAAAAAAAGGATAAAATATAGGAATTAAATCATAGTAAGATAAAAAAGAAGCTTGTGACAAGAAGATAGTTCTTTCACATGGGCAAAGTAATCCTCTTAATTATTTTTTTTCATGCTATAACCTTTTTATATGTTTTGCCTGCATGAGAGGGACTTTTTGATCATTAAAAGCTAATTAATGAGCTTCAGTAAAAATAAAAGTTCTGCTACCTCTTTCTCTGGAAAGTACTTCCTGGCTTTTTCAGCATCAGTTTTATAATCAACATGTCCTTGCAATTTGAGAAACTCATTATTTTTATGTTATTTAATGTTGATGATGAGTTTTGCAATCCCAGAACAGGAATCTTGTGCAGAAGTATCCCCAGTAGCTGCAATGGAACCTGGCTTTGCTAAGGTTTTCTGCTGGTGTTGGTGAGAAATCTGTTCTGTTGCTGTGTTATTTACAGAGTTTTTCTGAGTTCTGCACCATTCTGAAATGACATTATTTTGTTTTAAAGTCTTCATTCTGGAATCGCAAGTGTAAAACTCATGCTAGCTTCATCTGTGCTCTACATTTCTTTCTTAATTTTCAATTAGTAATTTAAAATTAAGCAACTGGGAGTAGTCCAGAGGGAAATTTTTGTGATGAATGAATGTGTCTCTCTTGGTTTATTTATCCTAAAATAAGAAAGGCTAAAGGGAAAAGGGGGAGGGGGTTTAGAAATAATTTTGTATGTATTCTTGGACATTTAAACAAATTACTATGCATTTATGCATTCTCTGTTTTAGATGTAATTATTACTATAAAGTTTTACCTTTCTTTAAGTCTGTTGACCCATAAAGCATTTCATTGTGCACACTTTTAAAGGCTCAGTAGGGATCAGCACTAGCATTGTCTTCTGATTTGATTAAACAAAGGCACAGAGTGGGGAAAAGAACGGCTCAGAGTTGCCCAATTTCATGGCTGAGCCAGCAGATCAACCCAGTTTCCTAAGTCCCTGTCATGCCTTAGCAATTCTGTCCCATCACTAATAAGCAGTATTGTGGATAATAGATCTTTTTGTTCCACACTAAACTGTTTGCAACACATCAGAGACACTTTAATAGGACAGCAGGATTTCTGACATGATGGATGAGTGCTAAAGGAGCTGTATTACAGATGTTGGTGGGAGCTCATCTGTCCTAGCAATTGGAATCACATATTGTCAGAGAGCCTGGTTCAGAACTTTGGGTAGCTTGCAAGGCAGATATTTTTGAAACATATCTACAAAGGGAAGGGACCTTAAGCATCATTTAGTTCCAAGCCCCTGCAATGGGCAGGGACATCTTCCACATGTTGGTCAGAGCTCCATCCAAGCTGGCCTTGACCTTGCAGGGATGGGGTATCTGCATCTTCTCTGGACAAAAAATGTAGATCTCAAAAAGAAAAAAAAAAAAAAAAGAAAAAAAAAAAAAAATCAAAAGATTCCTTGTGTACTGACACCAGTAAGGGAGGCATTGCAATATTAAATATTTCCTGTGATGCATTGCAATATTAAATATTTTCTGCTGTGCATGAGGATTTAAATGAGGGTTATCTTAGCAGATTGATGAAATACCCAGCTCTTCAGCTTCCCTAGAGAAGTAGCTGGGTGACGGTTATCCAAATTATAACAAAATACATGGTTAGCTGAGGTAGAACCAAGTAGTTTTTCATTTATGTGCTATTCTGCAAACTCTCAAAAAGCCCTCTAAGCCAAGAAGCCATAATTTAAAAACTTGCACCGTAAGATCCATTGGCCAGGCCCTAGTAAGGAGATGTGCTGATGGAGAGAGATTGCTCTTTAAGACAGCTCTCAATGAGAAAGTGTTAGGAGGAGAGGAGAATGGGTTTGAGTCATGCTGTGGACTTTAACAGATTGCTTTCCAACTGCCTACCCCAAGCAGAGCACTTGCTGGCATGTAACATGTACTGAAGATGGATATGTACCATGCTGCCTGGCAGGCAGACAAGCAAATAATTGTATCAGCAAGCCAGAAGCGTGATTTTGATCTCCAAAGCAGGGAGGTAAATGAGGAAATAGTTTTAGTTTTTATCTAGGCTGACCTTAAAGATTAGTTCAGTAAATTTTCTCCATTTTCTATATCCTGTCTAGCTACAGGTTTTAAGATATAAATTAAAGACTCAGAAACACTTTCATTGAGATTACTGTGTCAGAGAAAAATGTTTGGATTTGGAGGCTTGCTTTCAGTTCCCTTCACAGAATTGGGATCAGATTGACACATTTTTTCCTGTCAAACTTCTTTTTGATTTCTGTAGTTAACACGTAATTTTTATTGTGCATTAATTTGTAATAAATTCCTGTATTTTGCATATTTGAGATCAAGTTTTCATTGAAGTCCTAAAATCAGGGTGTGAGCTAATAAAGCACAGTGGCTATTCTATTGCCTTTTTTAGGTACTTTTATTGAAAAATGTAAGGCATTAAAATAACATAAATCAATGCTAATAGCCTTCACTAAGATATCTTGAATATATCCTTTGAGGTAATATATAACATCATGATGTCTTAAGATAGCAGAAAAATTTAGTCTGAAGTCTTGATTCTGCATCAACTGTACTTATTCAGAGTGCATGTGTGAAATGAATGCTAATATTGAAAATATATTTGGTATTGGCATGTTTTACAATGCCTTCCTTGCAGCTTGCAAGAGAAAGCTCTGCGGGCATTATTCAGCTTAGCAGGGAAAAAAATAGTCTTATGAAATTTTAAAGTGATACATTTGGTGATGGTAGAGTAGTCTGGCAGCACATTAATCTTTACAAGGGTTATCTCTCCCCGGTGGAAAACATGTAATAAGGTGCCACTCTTTTAAATCTCCTCGAACTGTATGGACAGGAAGGATGGTGAATGTGAAAACCACCAGGTTTCTGTACAACTTCAATTCCTAAATATTGTGACTAAGCACAAACTTTAAATAAGGCTACCCTGGGTATTGTCAATTATCATCTTCAAATATGTGATTACACTTGCAGCCAGAGATTCTGGTGAAGAAATTAAATATACTGTCTGAAAAAAAAGCTGGGGGCAAGATTTGCTTAGCAGTAAGCAGTCTTACTTAAAAGTAAGACTGTTAAGCAATAAGGGAGGTTTGTGCTGATGGTCCTATGTAAGACAAGGATTTTTTCTTCAATAGCTACTGAAAAGTCCAGCAGAATTCCCAAGAGTGCACAGCCACAGAGCATGAATGCATACATTGATTTTTAAAAACATATTTGCGTATATTTAAAGTGCAATGGAATGATCTTATGCTTCTCTTAAGTCAGCTGATCATCTGTGACTGGGGAACACCAGATGTTTTCAACTCGTTGTTTTAGAAAAAGAACTTTTGGAAGTAAGAGCCAAGCAAAATATACTAAGATGTCTTTAAATGTCACCAGTAGTAAATCAAATGTTCTGAGTGTTACTTTTAACTGTCATCATTACTTGCATAGAAGGGATATAATTACATATTCCTGACTGTCAACTCATGAAAAAAACCACAAGAGAGCATTTTCTGCTCAGCAGTGTAGGATGCTTACAAATGCTATTTCATGGTGTGATTTACCTGATTTTTGGACTAAAAGTGAGCTATCTCAGTCCAAATTTGATATCACAGGTCCAATGATAGTAGAAAAAAATAAGCATGATGTGTTGCTGTTTTGTCATGGTTAGCCCAAGAACCTGCGAGCAGTGACAAAACACTTTCAGGAATCCCAGGAACTCTGCACTGGCAGGAGAGAGGGCTTGAAGTGACGCTTGCAGGCAGTGATGAATTTTTAGGGATGATGCAGTCCACATCAGGTCCCAATCTGGCAATTAGGAAGGACGTTCTGCAGGGTGCAGCATCTGGAAGGAGTTGAACTGCTTTGAAGCAAAACACAATTTGATTATCCGGGGAGAAAAAGCACCTGAAAGAATCTTGGTCTAGGAGTAAATTGTGCAATTTATCACAGCTAATGGCTTTGCAAACATTTCTGAAAATTATTTTGCAGCTATAGCTTAAAATCTCCGTCTATACTATATAAGGCTGAGATGTTTTGAATAGCTGTGAAGACGCCCAGGCACAGACTAATTTGAACCAAATAGGAGCTATTCTGGCTTCTCCTTTTGAAAACAAAACACTCAACAGAAAAAAAGTAGCAGCTCTTTCATCATGGCAATTTTCCCAGTACCATCCATGAGTGTCAGCTCTGCCATAGCGCTTGAACAGCACTGCTGGAGGTACTGACCTTCCCAAATAATTATGATGTTTTACAGAAGGGAGTGATCCAGAATTCTGCCTGTGGCAAGGCCTGTATAACACACTAAACTGGCATTACTTAGTTTGGAAGTGATGCCAAACTGGTCAAACTAACTTCTTTTCCTACACTGTGCTGGATCTATGTCTCTGTCTGTGTCTATGGAATTCAGCAGCTCATCAGGCATATTACTGAAAAAAACTCTATAATCAGAACATTTTAAAAAGTTAATATTTCTTTAGGAAGTGTGTAATTTTTTTTTTTCCTGGCTGGTTTAGAGTTTCTTCCCACATCTTCTGCTATATTCCTATCATTTCCTTTTGAGGGGAGACAAGGAAAATACTCTATGCAGTCAGTAAATGAAAGATACTATCAAAGCAAAGGAATGTCCCCTCATCTCTTCTTTTTGGATTATTTCTTTGTGTCGTGGTGAAGAAATTTTGAAGATAGACTCTGTGATTCCTGAGTCATAGACATAAAACATTCTGTCATGAACTGAAAATCTCTGAGGTAGAATGAGATACTTAAAAAGGGCTTGAAGAGTGACAGATCTTTAATGAATTATGAATATGGTATTGACCTTTTTTTTCTTTAACAACTTAGTTGGTAGATGTTTTGTTGCACTTCAAAAAGTTGCCTAATTTTTACTTTACAAAATATTATTGCTTAAGTCTTACAGGGTGGAAGTACAGGCAAAAGAATTTAGGAAAAAAAAAAAAAAGCCAGATAACCTTCTTCAGCTCTTGTGAGGGGTCTTTCCTTGAGTGAGTCAAAAAATAGAGGTAATGAGGTGTTAGGAGGAGAGGAATCCAATGAAGTTCAACAAAGGCGAGTGCAGAGCTGCTCTTGGGGAGGAATAACATCATGGAACAGTCCAGGTTATCAGCTGGAAAGCTGCTCTGCAGAGAAAGACCTGGGGACAACAATCTGTCCAGAAGCCAGCAGTGTGCCCTAGGGGTCAAGAAGGACAGTAGTGTCCTGGGGTGCATGGGGAAGAGCATTGCCAGCAGGTCACATGAAGTGATCCTGCATCTCTACTCAGTCCTGGTGAGGCCACACCTGGAGTGCTGTGTCCAGTTCTGGGCTCCCCAGGACAAGGCAAAATGCAGCTAAGGGCTATGGAGATGACAAGGGGACTGGAGTATCTCTCCTGTCAGGAAAAGCTGAGGGAGCTGGGCTTGTTTAGCCTGGAGAGGAGATGATTAAGAATTGATCTCATCAATACACATAAATATGTCAAGGGCAGGTGTCAAGAGGATGGGGCTGAGCTATTTTCAGTGGTGCCCAGCAACAGACATAAACTGAAACGCAGGAAGTTCCATCTGAATACAAACAAAAACTTTTTTACTTTGATGGTGACAAAGCACTGGAAGAGGCTGCACAGAAAACTATGCAGTTGGAGTTTCCTTCCCTGGAAATACTCAAAATCATTCTGGACATGATCCTATTTACCCTGCTTTAGGTGAGACAATTTAGCAGGTGCATTGGAGCTAGAGGTCCCTTCCAACCCCAACCATCCAGTGCTTCTGTGCTTTATGGGACCAGTTTGAAAGGAATGACACTGTGTCCAGTTTTTATCAAGCAGAAAGACATTATGAATGAAAAATAAAATAAATAAGAAAAGAAATGAAAGAGGGACACTGGCCAATTTAGATAGGCAATCAGACAAGAGAGCCTGTTCTATGTACATCTGTAGTAAGGGGCTTTTTTCGTGGAATTTGACAGAGAATTAATACACCTCAACCTATCTGTGTAGAAAACTCCATGTTGTGTGCTACCCATGAGCCTAAAGACACGGCACTAAGGAAGAGGAAAAAACACAGCAATTGAAGGTGGGTGACTGGGGACAATTGTCCCTATTATAGCACTGCCAGGAGCTGTTAGCTCAGGCTGATCAGCAGTTTAATGTTGGGCATTAAAAATAGTAAAAAATTAGTAACAATCTATAATATTAATTGAAGAGGTGGAGAAGAAAGCAAAGTCACTATAGCTTGAGACTGTGCTCAAGGCCAGGCTGGATGAGGACCCTGGTCTAGTGGAAGGCATCCCTGCCCATTGCAGGGGGTTGGAACAAAATGATGTGTAAGGTCCCTTCCAACCAAGCCATTCTATGACTCCATTTTTTTTTTCTCCCACGTTGTGGGTACACAGAAGATGCTTTGGTTTTCAGTGTTAAGACTTTTTTGAGTGAATGCCAGAAACAGAATTCCTAAAAAACATATTCAAATTGGAAAATCCAGTTTATGCATCATTCTCAAAGACTACAAAGCATTATTGCTGTGTCTAGAATACAGAACCAACAGCCTCCAGAAAAGTGTGCCTCTTGGAAAATTCAAATATTTTGGAGCTTCTCTAAAATGATTCAGTTATATTCCAGAGTGACACCTTGTACTGCTATCGCTTTATTCAGCAATGCTGTGTGAGAGGTCATGACCTCCATCTTGTGCAGTAACTTAGAAAATAAAGTGACTCACAACTGCACATCTGACACACCCCAGGCTTTGGCCTCTCTCTTTCCACTCCTATTGCCCTAGTTATCTTGCCAGACTGTCTTTAAATGTGTCTTGGAGACAGACTGCTGTTACATGTTGGCCTAGCTATTTTACCCTCATTTTCTTCAAATCTTTTTGTCTGAGGATGGGTGTATTCACTTCTGAATGTTGCCAAATACAAGCATTTGAAAAGTTGATAAAAGTTCTGGCCTAGATATACATGAGGCTATTTATTTTATGCAAAATTTTAATCACTAAATCACTCACCTAAATAATCATAAATCCATAAATTGCCTAGACTTCTTTAATGGGCAAACCACTTACATTTCTGATTCCCAAAGCAAAATTGATATTTATTAATCAACCTGTCTGCCTCAATAATAAACTCCTATAGCTCTCAGTGTGTGGCCTCATAAAAGGTTGTGTAAAAATATGCTCCTTCCTAAGAGATTTGGACCAGCTGTTAAGCAAGACAGCTGAGCAGCTCTGCTCAGTTCCAGTATAATTAGAATCATGCACAAAACTGCATTTTTGCTTTTTAAATCTTATAGGTATAATGCTTCAGTTCACATTAAAAATGTGATCCATATTCTCTGTTTTCTCTCCAGAAATGTCCTGCCACATGTGAGAATTAAAATTTGGCTTTTAAAAATAATACTAATGTATATCCGAACACAGAAGTGGGAAATTGTTTATTCTTACAAAACATGTGAGTGATCGTAGGAAAAATGGTGTCATTCAGACTATTTAATGCCATGGTCTATACCCATGGCTCATCAAAGGACAAATTGCTGGATCTTGCATAGCTTCTCCCCTATGTGTAGGATAAAATACCTCAAAGTTCCAGAATCAGTATTTATCCATAAATTAATTTGGGCTTTTTATGGTTGTTGATATTTATTTCCATTGACCTGTGGTACACTTCTAAAGTACTTTCACATGCATTAAGAAGCCCAAATAGCTGAAAGATATTACTAGTTGTAGTTGTCTGTAATATCTTAGTCTTCATGCTTTTTAGAGTTAGGTTGGATGAATCAAATGTGCTCAACTTTTGCAGTCTATAGTTTGACCTTTCTTTCCAACTGTGGAATTATTTGTAAGTTATTTGCTGATTATGACAATAGCTAGATGTGTTTTAAATGGCTAAACCTTTAGGTTTTGTATTCAGTTCTATTTGGAGCATGGAAACCTAGTCAGGGCCCTTGTCTGAAGTGAATATTTAATCTTTTTTAAAATCCTGTATAGTTTCAAAAACTCTGTAATACTCTTAAGCAGAAGAGCTCTATCATAGTGCAGAAGAGGGTCTACTATAGGCAACTGAAAAATTGTTTTTCATTTGGCAAAACTCCCATTTAAATCAGTGGGATAAGAGAGTTTAACTCAGGAATTACAGGGTTTGGTGTGTTTGAAGTGAAACGTCCTTCAGACTCTCCTAAGTAGAAATTTATCTATCCTATGTACATATCTATCTATTTCTCTAAATTATTACTGGGAAAATTTGGGTCATAGTATCAATCAACTACAAATTTTACAGAAGCTAAATCTACTTTAGGAATATGCCTAATATAAAATAATGTTATATAATATGACAGTGGTTTAGAGTCATATTTTACTTACAATCCTGATTTTAAAGCCTGCCCAAGAAGAATACATAAGTTAAACAGCTATTAAAAATTATATTCAATAACATTTTAACACTGTATTGATTGCTCTAGACTAGAGCCTATCAATGCATATAAAGCAGATGGACCAGATGTTTAAATGTAGCTCAGATTATATTATATCAGCTTTAACTGCCTCTCTCACACTATGCATAGAAAATCATTGGAGGAAATTACCTTGCTTTCTGAAGGCCAGAACTCTGTGAGTAGTTTGTAAACAGTATTTTTATCTTGAGCTTCCAAAAGGTAAATACCTTTTTGTAATTTTGGGCCAGTTTCACTTAAGTGACTTTGTTTACATATGTTTCAAGCATTGCTTGAAATTGACTTCTTTTTTTTTTTCTTTTCCAATCCTTGAATTTGCATTTGTAATGTAGCTTGTCTTGCCACTGTGCCATGTTCCGTGCTTGTGTAACTAAAAATGCAGATCTCTCTCAGCAAAGCACATTGCACATTCCTAAATGTACAGCTGCGGAGGCTGAATCCTAGGCTGTGTGCCCTGTCCTAGAAACAGCTGAAGTGGGACTTCTAAAGGACTGCCTGGTGTTCTGTATCTCTTTGCATGGGCAAACAGGTGTGAGATTTAACATGTAATACAGCTATTAACATTTATCCATGGTATATTGCTGGGGATGTGCATTGCACATGCAATCAGAGGATGAGCATGCTCTTCCACAGACATGGCCTGATGAAATCTCATGTCGCTGTCGAGGCGGTCACGACACAAAGGAGAGACCACAAGCATGGGGCTAACAGCGGGCCTGTTAGCTAAAGGAGTGAGAAGAAGCTGAGAAGCAAGAAGAAGCTGATAAGGAGCTCTCTCCAAGGCTGTAACCAAGGAGACCAAGAGAAGTAAGGAACAGAAGAAAGATAAGAACTTCGCAGCTGGATGAAGTACTTTTAGAAAGTTAGTTAAGTCACAGTAACTTTTCACCAGTGGTGTTATTTTGATTTAGTGTGTCCAATAGTTAGGGTAGAAGAAGCATAAACAATCAGAGAGTGTATAAAAGGTCAGCCATGTTTGATAATAAACAGTTGCCAACTGAGACTGCTTGTGGTCTCTGCTTTGTGTCGCGACCACCTCGACAGCAACAATCCCATAGGTAGGAATAGCTGTGTATTGCTGTGGAGATGTTGTCCTGAAGTACACTGAGGTAACACATTCATGTAGCACTCAATTTGTATTGTCATGCTCTGTCCTGAGCTTTAACAAGGATCTACTGTTCATAATAGATGAGATAATCAAAAGGTGTATTCCTTTAGCCCTCTTCAGACTGAGACCATCTGAGACTGAAAGATTGTGCTGCCTGCTTATGTCATCTTTAAATCACATCAAATTACCCACACATTTGTTCAATGCATTTGCAATCTACCATCTTTTTGTTGTCTTCCAACATTACTGTGGGCAGAGAACCTTCTCAGCAAGTACTTGGTACTTACGCCATTATTTTGAAGGAACTAAAAAAGCATAAAGACCTATTTTGTACTTGAAAGGGTAGGCTTGAAAGTAGGAAGTAGACGTAGTAGACGTAGTGAAAATAGGAAGAGAGGGCACTTTAACAAAATATTAGCTTTGGCAGTCATATGTGCTTAACTGAGTAAAATGAATGTGGGAGGGTTAGGCAGGTTAGTGCCAGGTAGGCAGGCAGGTGGGAGCACTCCCCTCAGCATGCATTGCATGGGGGCCTTGGTGTGATACAGATGTGCTCTGGATCAGAGCTGGTGCTCACAATCATGCAGACTGATTGCTGTCTCTAAGGACAAGACTGGTAGGTTGGGAGAACCAGCAGTATCTGGGAGCCTGAGCCCACTAGGATAAGGCACTGCTCAGAAGTCTTTGCCCTTTTATGACTTTTTCCTTCACTGAACTTTTCAAGACTTTGAATGGCAAAGGGGAAGAAAGTGGAGAGAACAGATTGTTTCTCTTAAGGTGAGAGCTCCTCTCCAATGCTGGGAATGGGATTTTGGCACATTGCTCATTATTCTTGTCTGGAAGCAGAAAGCATTTTAGGGCTTTTGGTTCAGTTCAATGTAGATCTGGTTCCCCTAGAGCCACAGAAAAAATAACTGGAGTCCTTGGAGATACTTCACTACCACAGTGGTTCTGGTGCACCACTGTGTACATGGCAGAGATGTGTCGTGCAAGTCTGTGTATATGAAATCTTTTCTGCATTTAGCTGTGGGGGGTGGTGGAGAAACAGATCTTCATTCAGCTTTGGTTTTACTTCTGGGAGGTCTAGGCATGAAATATGGTGCTTTTTAGGATGCTTGAACAATAAGAAATGGACTTCCTTGCTTTTGTGGTCCTTTGTCTCCTTATGATCTTTTCTGTAAGTTCACATGAGTTCATTCTAGCATCTTTGTGGTGCCTTCTGACATGGGAGGAGACAAGCAATGTATGCAGCTTGGCAAAATTCAATTTGCAGAAAGGTGTGGAAGAATCTTTGATCTTTGATTTGGCAGATCTTTGAGGCTGCTGGATGTATGAATCAAATAAAAGTATTTTCAGTGAGTTGTGCAGAACAGAAATTTTAAAAATATCTGTTGACTGGAATCCCAAAGGAAAGTTAAATGTAAATGTAATTTAGACAGCAGTATTGACAGCCCTGGAGAAGGCTGAAATGTTCTGATTTTTTGATGAAAATGAAAGATAAATATTTTGACATTTTCAAGGAACACTTTCTCAATTTTCTGCTGGTTAGAGATCTCAAAAAGTTTCTGTTTTCTTGAAACATTCAGATTAAATTTAAAAACTTCAAAGTGTTTGGGACGATGCTATTTTTTATTCTTGTCCTATAAAACTATCACCTTTTTTTTTTGATTTTTTTAAAATCAGCTCTAGTCCATCTCTTGTCGAAGTATATCTCACTAGCTGTATGCAGCCTCAATTCTTCCCCTGGTTTTTCCAGCGCCAAAATCCTCTGCAATAAAAAATTTCCCTCCACCACTATTGTCCTATCAACTGGGCTTTGTACTCAATAGGAATTGATTAAGAAAATGTCATGTGACTAATTTTCTCTTATCCTTTTTTTTTTTACATAGAATTAATTAATTAACTGAAGCAGGTTAGACTGATAATTCTTTATTTTAGATTGTAGTGTTTGCTATATTTTTTTTCTGCTTCTGAATAACATGTAGGTTTAAGAATAAGTCCTTGTCCTTAACTTTGTATTTCCTTAGAGTTCCTTTATCTTTTGAGCAAAAGGGATATACACAATCCTTTATGTCATTGCTGAAATGGACCTTTTCATGTCTCACATTTCAATGTAGCATTTTTGTAATCAGGTTTGATGTGGACTGTCACAGACCTTTCAGTAGAATTCTGCATGACTCTGTATCAACCAGTGAGGGGGTAGATGTTCTTCTTTCTACAATATCTTCTCTCACAATAGTTCACATTTGTTAAAACTTCTATCTTTAGTCTGTTCCAGTGTGGTAGAGCATTATTCTTTTCATTTTAAGAGTGAGCAGCTGGCTCACTGAGTAAATAATTCCATGCAGAAGAATTTTAGCCGAACTAAGGGAGAAAACCTGGTTCTTGGTCTGCTGTGGTTTGGACTCTCCTCTCTTTGCTTTGCTTGGGCAACAGAAATGTGGTGAGTCAGTTCCAAAAAACAAGATGTCTTCCTTGTCTCTGACTCTAGGAAGCAAGAATTGCAGACAGTCCTGGAAAAAGACTTGTTATCTATCCCTCATACCTAGTAGTAGAATATCTTATATTTGTAGGAATTAAGCACACCCTTTTCCTTCATATTTCTTCTCTTTTGCATTTTAGCAGGAAAGCATTGCTTTTCTAAACCTGTGTGCAGCATCTAAAATGTTCAGCATTATTCTTAAAAACTTGCCTCAGAAGTGATTTAACTTCCCAAGTGATACTGTTGAACTGTAGGACCTTTTCCCAGGAGCTGTGAGGATGGCAGCTTAGAAAAGCTGAGGACAGGGATAAAGAGCAAGAACTGAAATGGAAACTGGCCGAAGCCATTGTCTGTTGCAATTGTCTGTTGTCCACGTGTGGGTTCCTCTCTAAGAAGCATTAAAAAGCCAGTCAGGAGGCCGTGGAGGGGAGGGGCTGCTCAGCTGGAACATGATACAGTCAATAGCAGAATGTGGCTGGAAATGGTTCCAGCCGGGAGTGGGGAGCTACTGCTTTGGCAGAGGCTGGGAGAGGGACTGAAGGCAACCCAGCCTGAGAGATGACAGGGAATGGTGTGCATGGGCTGCATGGACTCTGCTGCTGCTCAGGAATGTGCTGCTGAGTGGGTTCAACCCACACAGGTACACGTGTGGCTGCCTGCAGGGAGATGCTGGCATGATTGTAGCTATCCTGTTAGATCTCTTCACTTGTGATTCCTTAATGCTTCATAATTCAGTGCAACCTGGCTTCGTGTGCATGAGGGTTTTCTGAAGAGCTTGGACAATGGCAAGGGCTAGATACATTCACCTTGAACCTTTAAATAATGCTGGGTCAAAGCAGTCAGTGTGATTCTCTGGTTTGGTGCCTATAACTTGCAGTGTTTCTGCTTAAACTGACTTTTTAATTTTGCACTTGGGGCTGATAAAGCAAAAGTGAGATTTAAGGATGCCTTTGAAAGGAAAGACAGCTTGTCATCAGCCAGGAATAAAATAATGTTTAAGGTGGGATGATATATATTCCCATGCTTGTTCCTGCAGCTGCTTTTTTGGGGTTCTTTGGTGACTAGCAGTGAGATGAACAACTCTTTATAGGCTGTCTGACTTGCTATTCCTAATAAAGAAATCATATGGAAATTATGTGTTTCAGTGCCCCTTGTGGGTGGCTGTATGGACATTTCCAGCCCTCCTGCTTCTCACTGGATCTGGACAGGAGAGCTGTGGCTGGCACAGGACTGAGTGAGAGTGCATGTCACATCTGCCTGGCTTTGGCCGTAGCAAGCCAGGGTCACACCCTGGGTCAGAGATTTTGGGCTTCAGTCAGTGTGCAGATTTTCCAATTTCCTGTATTTTGGTTACCAAGTCACTTTGTGCCTTTATTTGTCCCCACCCAAAACAGAGATGAGTCCACCATCACACAGGGTTATGTATAAATAGCAAGAAAACAAATGTACTTACATGCTGCAGGGTGGGAGGCACACACACAGAGCTGCAATATAAGTGTTTCCACACTGAATTCAGTTTTGCTGAGGATTATATTTGGCAAGTGCCTTGCAAGATGCACTGGTGACACACATAAGCACTGCTGGCAGTCTGTGGTTCCTCCTTTTTTTCTCTCCCCAAGGATAAATTTTGTAGTTTATATTATTTCCCGTAGGAGTACTTGCCATGCAAATGTATAACTGTGCTACATACACAGTGCTTTGATTTGATACAAGTCTGAGCAGCGTAATGGCACATCAGAGGATTTGATACACCATTTTGATTGTGATTTCTTAACACAGCAGGAAGAAATTTAAAAATTTCTATTAGAAAAGTGAGGCTGAAAGCAATTTGTGCTGAACCAGGGACAAATAGGGCATAAACTGTCATTTTTCGGATTTTTAGTTATTTTTTTAAGGCTGCTAAGGGTTGTTGTATTACTTCTGTGACTCACTGGAGTTTCCTATGCACCAGCAGAAACTAGAGCTGAAAATCAATTTTTAAAATCAAAATTAAGTGCTGCAATTATGTTTTTCTCTATTCTAAGACTTAACAAATAGAAGAGGAAAAAGAACTGCCTAGATTTAAAACTTAGTCTGTTACACCATTATGCTGTAAAGTGCTAGAATGCATTCTCAGGGATGTGCTGAGTCTCAGTGTCTATCACAGCACTTACTTTATTTCCATTTCCCATTCTTTAACACTTAAATAGAGTAATTTTGTAGCAGACCATCTCATCCTCTCTTCTCTTGACCTGTTGCACCACAGGTAGCAGGTTGAGTGCTATCTACCCCATCAAATAATAGAAGAGCAGAATAATAGCAGTGATAATTGCATGGCAGAGTGCAGGCACAAAATATGTGGCGCCTCACACTTGAAGGAGGTCCAGAGAACAAAAATGCTTGCATTTTATGGTTTTACTGCTCTGAAGTCTTGTGACATTGTGTATGAAATTCTTCATGCCCTCTGCTGGGAGACAGCTCTGCTATGCATCAGGAAAGGACAGAGGAGATGTCTGCATGCAGTATCTTCTGTTTTAAGAGGAAATTAGACCTGGGGCAAACTTGTAATGTCACATCTGGGTTTCTGAAAGCATAATTTCTAAAGAGAAATGATTTGGCACAAGAAATATTAAGGGCGTAGAAAAATTTAAATTGGAAGAGAAGAGTATGAGCCTCTGTCATCCTTAATATGCAGCACTTCATTTGCACTTTTTTTTTCCCCATTTTTATCCCATCTCTTCCTTCATCTTGTGCTTCTTTTTTTTTTTTTTTTTTCCCTGTTCCCTTCTGTGCAACATTTCTTTGTCAGGATAAGTGACTGTTCTGGAATCATTGCACTATATTCTTGCCATTGACTTAGATGTTCCCAGGAAGCATTTAGCTTTTACAACTCAGGACCAAGAGGTAGAGTTTTAAGATTTTTATTGTAGGAAAAAAATGTTATGAAACATCATAACTGGTTGAAAATATCATAACTAGAAATTTACATACTCTGCAGTGGTGGGACTGCACCTGTGTTCAGTGTTCAGTTTTGTGTCCCTCACTACAAGAAGACATTGAGGTGCTGGAGTGTGTCCACAGAAGGGCAACAGAGGTGGGGAAGGGTCTGGAGCACAAGTCTGAGGAGGATTGGCTGAGGGAGCTGGGGGTGTTTATCCTGGAGAAAAGGAGGATCAGGGGGACCTTATTCCTCTCTATAAATACTTGAAAGGAGGCTGCAGTGAGGTGCTGGTTGGTCTCTTCTCTCAGGTAACAAGCAATAGGATAAGAGAAAATTACCTCAAGTTTCATCAGGGGAAATTTAGTCAAATACTAGGAAAAAATTCCTCATGGAAAGCCTTGCCAAGCATCAGAACAGGCTGTCCAGGGAAGTGGTTGAGTCACTGTTCCTGAGGCATTTACAACATGTGAAGATGTGGTCCTTATGGACATGGTTGAACTCAATAATCTTTCCAACCTCAGTGATTCTGTGATTCTATTCTGTGATAATCCTTCAATCTGTCACAGACTGTGTTCTGCCCTGGCCAAAATAGAAGTCTTAATGTGTTCTGGTGGTGCTGACTCTTACTTCTGTGAGAGTGCCCATGGGTTTCCTATAAAAATATTCTTTGTTGCATTAGGAGGAAGAACATTAGTCCATTTCCCATTGTTTAGAGGCAAGAATGAAAAATCAGGTCCTTACAAAACCTTGGGTCTTCCATCTACTTAAAGAATAGTGAGGTCTGAGTGCCTACAATTTATATCTTCTGGACTGAATAGCAGACATTTAGATTCCTATCTTTCCTCATATTCTGGTCATTAAAGAGTGTCTTGGCATCGTGTAGCTGTGTAAGATAATTAGTTGTGCTGGGGATGGGAAATGGCTGCTTGTACAGTCAGCCAAATCAATATCTGTTGTTGCCTTGTGCTAATAAAAACAAAACTAGGTACCTTAGATTCTCAGCTGCAGCTCTGCTCCTGTACCCCCAGCTGTGGAATGTTAACAAATAAACCTTGAAGTAAAGTGATTGTTTCATATCTTAAGTATTTCATTTTTAACTTGTTCCATCTCCTGCCCTTTTCCCTGGAAACAGTTCTGCAAACCCTGAATATTAATCTTTTCATCCGTCTTCCCATGCTTACATGGAAGGCATTATTTATGACTGAACTGTATTTGTATTTTAAATGGCCCTGTCATCACGTTTTATGACTACTGTGTGTATATACTCAGATAGAGGTTGGAAAGAACCAGAATCCACAGCTAACATCTATCTTCACCACAGGTGTGTGAGGGGGAGGTTGACACCCCACGTGTGTGCTGTGAGAAGTTATCCCTTAACAAGGGAAAATTAATGCTCTGTCTAAAGCAAAGCCAGCCTTCTTCCCAAGTGCTGCTTAAGTAAAGCAGCACTGTTAAAATTGAAAAAGGAGGCAAACTGTCAGAAGTACTGGTGATACTCAGAGCATACAAACTGTTGGCAAGGTGTTTGATACTACCATCTGTTTGGGTACCCAGCATCAAGTGCCGTTGCTTGCGATGTTGGGGAGCCATGTCATAAAAACAATACAATTCAACAGCCTAACTGCTCTGTGCTTACAGCCATGTGCCCACTTGTGGTAAGACCAATTCTTCTCATAGAGGCAGAAGACTGACATTTAATGTATGGCTTGGAATGTGTTTTGGTTTACCAAAAACCACCCGCTCATTTGCAGCAAGAAGCTCCTTGTAAAATCTGCTCTAACTGATTATCTCCTGTCTGTGATAATATTGCTGCTCAATGGCATGCATCTCTCTGTCCTTGTAATGTAGCACTTCAGTGAGCAAGCTAAAGTATGTATTACTCCTGTGAGGAGACAGCAGCTGGGAGTTCCAATTCTTCTAGAGCAGCTCAGCTTGTAGCACTTCTGTAAAATGCAGCCTTCGTTATGGTTACAGTAAAATATTCATAATCATAAACTCCCTTGGTACCAGTAGAGCCCTAATAAACCTGCTATTGGCAATGTATGGCAGACTGCTGCCTGATGGAGCTGTAAGGAAATGGCTTGCAGTCTGGCCATTGCTGTATTTGAGGGTTTGGATAGATCGGCAAATGCATGCAAACAGTTAAACTGTATTTCTGATTAGAATCAGGATTAGGTATTTGGCAAGATTTATTCTTCCTGATCTAACATTTTCAGTGGGTGGAGAAAATTACCTCCCTAATGCTTTGTCATTATTTCTTAAATGAACAATGTATTCTATTTTTTTTTTCCTTAAGTGGGATGAATTGGGGCTTTTTATTAATCCCTAATTTTCCTGAATAAATAGTTCAGTAAAGCTGCTAATTTTGATGATAAAAGTCATAAAAATGAAGTTTTATTGTTTAATGACTATTTCCTTCTATTTTCTAAGCTTCTGAATAAACATAAGACTATATAAGTAGTTGTTTGGGGGAATGTACCCTTTTTTGGTGTAGTGCAATGATTTCAAATTATGCTTATTCTCTTCATAAAAGCATGGGAGCAGAGTGGGAGAAGTGTTCTACTGTTTATGCATATACTATGTAAGATTTTTTTCCTGTTCCTTTAACATTTCTAGTGTTGGTTAAGCTATGTAATGATGTTGCTTCTCCTTTTCTGCACTTTTTTTTTTTTTTCCCCTATCATTGTTTCCTTACAATGGTATTGCAGCTAAAAACAAGGTCTCTGACTTCTTCCTGAATATTTCAGGCCATCTTTCTTCCTTATCTTGTCTACCTTTGTCTCTGTTTTTGGACAACGTCATCCCACAAATAGAGAGAATGGTGAGAGTCTGCCATATGGCACAGTAAAGGTTTTCTCACCTTGGAGAGTCCATCTTACTATCAGCCTAGATTTCTGAGAGCTAAAGTGGTGTTATGGAAAGACAGCTCTTCTGTAGTAATCATATTCTAAATGAGACATGAATTTAGTCTATCTTGTGGTCTTAAAACTTTCTGTCTGCCAGGATTAATTAAATATTTGAATTGGACATACTTAGGAACTATTCCCTTCCCAGAAATACCACCAGTTACCAAGTATTTTGTCAGAAGGTTTTAGATGTAGAGCAAGAATCAATCATACACCTTGGAGTTACCTTGAAAAAAGCCCTCACTATCTAAGAATTTCAATTTAGTTAACCAACTTCACATTTTAAAAAGTGTTGAGGAATTCTTTGAACTCCCTATAATCTTAACAGAATTGAGGAGTATGTGCCTTCAGGCTCAAAGCTTGAGCAGTGCCATCCAGGTACAGTAACTTCGATGTTCAATCTAAGTTATAAGTGGGAGAGGAATATTTTCCCTTTTGATTTCATGTACTGTGGAGAAAATAGTTTCAGCCATTCTCTGAAAATCCTGGGGCAGAAAAGGTGTTTCCTTGATCCCAAGAGCCCTATACTAAATTGCTCTGCCTTTGTTTCCTTTGCCATGAATCAATTAATTTTGGGTTGCTCTTTACCACGGAATAGCAGAGTAGAAATTATTCCTGCATGTGTGCATTCCAAATCCAATGCTGCAGGCAGGACAGCAGTGGTTCTTCTGATGTTGGTATCTCCACACTTGTAGATGGGAGGGCATTGGGCAGGACTTGTCTTCTAAGTGCTATCAAATACAACACATAACTGTAAACCTTGTAATTTACAGCCTTGATACTGCATCTGACTGGGAGGAACATCTCATTTGTCATATGTCTGGAGCCAGAAGAGTGTGTTTCTGCTTATTGTTTAGCCATTATAACAGAACAGAGATGCAGGGGTTAAAGCTGAAGTGTGTGACAAAAGGAAAATAGTGCATTGCTGTTTTGCTGCAAAAATAGATGTTCAAAGGCACTTCACAACTCCTAATGCAGAATAGCATGCAATTAAAGCAAGAGGGAAAAGCCTGCTTAGGTAGGGCAGAAGTTTGGAATTTGGAAAAAAATCTAGCAGGTTTCTGTTTCGTGAAGGCATTATCAAAGAAAAACAGAAGCCCTTGACTGAGTCTTAAATCCTTCAGCAGAGCATGTGTGACATCAGCAAGTGAACTGAGCAGCTCTGATGCCTGTGTGTTGTGAACTGAAACTAGGTAGCAAAAATATCTCTGAATAGACCCCAGACCGCAAGAACAAAGTAAAATCAATTTTTCTTTCATATCCTAATTTCCCTGAAACACATGAAACACCTGTTCTTTCACCTCAACAGTTAATACACATTTCTATTTTTGGCACTTTTGTACCCCTTTGCTTTCCTGCAGTGCTGTGTATCTCATTTTCGAGCTGCTGCTGCTGCTGCTTCTGTTGCATGCTGGCAAATCGAAGAGAACCAAGGAGTTAAATTTCAGAACAGGAGAAGAGGAGGTGAGCTGTCTGCTACAGTAGTTTACTGCAGCTTCCTTTCATACTGACACATATGTAGTTTGTGGTGACAGTGCTAAAGAACTGCAGACAGGCACTTAGCAGACTGGATGTGAGCTGGATACAAAGATGCCTCACCCTGGACTTCCTGCTGGCAGTATGTAAATACACCTGCAGACTGGCCACACTGGGTGGTTTGTTTTTTGGTTGTTTTTTTTTTTTTTTTCAGAAGGCAGCATGAGAGGACTTGACAAAGCAACAGCATAGTTAAGACCTCAACCAGCATTAGATCTGTATCTCAGTTGAGGGGGAAGTTGTGGTTGGTTTTGTTTTTTTTTTTTTTTTTTTTGCGTGTGTGCTGCATATTCAGACTGAAATCTTCATCACTACAATGTTTGCCTCTATCTGGTATGCCAAGAAGCTGGGACGCAGGTTTGTGCATAACGCCAGGAAAGCAAAAGCAGAGAAGGTACGTTCCTAGTGGGAATATAAAGCCTTATGTTTCATGCAAGCTGCCTGCTGGCATCCTGTTTTGTGTCTGCTTAGCTTTTTAAAATACCATGAAAAACGACCTTTTGCTATTCCTGATTTCATGCGAGAATCCTTCAGTATTTTGCATATTATTAAATACGAGGGAGAAGAACCTTTCAAAAGTCTGTATGTCCTCTTTTGATTGTTTTTCTCCCCAAGATAAACAGCTCTACTTCTGGTATGTCTGTGTTAAGGGAGCACTCCGGTGAACTTGTTGCTGTGCTGCATTATTTTTCCTCGTACCATATTCGGATCTTAAACAGCCATTGATTATTTGCTGCTTGTATATATTTTTTTCTCATTAGTGTGGTACTAATGAGGATGGAATAACATGTTAAGCATTTATAATGTTTGAGAATTTTGTTTCATGGTACTTGTTGAAACTGTGCTGCAGCGTGGATACCTTTTATTTAAAAAAGGTATAGGTATGTCAAAATGGTCAGTACTATATTTCAGTATTTTTCTCTCATAAAATTGAACTGTATTTAACTGGCTGTTTTCTGGAAGCCCTTGTACGTAAGAGTCTTCTGACCTCTTTCTCCCTGAGCAAAACTTAAACAGTTTTAGAATTGGCAGTTATGATAATTAGGGGATATCGAGGGAATCATGTTTTGTTTTAAGCATAGAAAACATTTAGCTAGTGGACCTGCAGTCCAATTTTTTTCTACAATGCCGGACAAAAAATTTTCAAAATGGGACCAATTCCTCTTTCATAAACTCAGATTTTGATTGGGGTGAAAAAACTTCAATGCAATGTTATAAAGTTACCTCATCAGTCTGATAAGGATGTCTTCCTCTTTTCCTTGTTGTCTTTGATGTAGTCAAATACTTTCTAAATGGGCTGCTTTGTGTCTTTAATATGTCTTATGCTATGTAACACAGCCACCAATCCACTAAGCAACTATCATTGCCTGAATTCCTTTGTAACTGGGAAAGTCTTTCACTTAGAGAAAATTACTAGCAAAAATATATTATATTTGTGGTTGAGGAGAGGTTGGGGAGAGGTTTGCTTTTTCTGCAAAATATTCCCAATGGTTGAAAAGGTGCTGTGTGGAAATTTTGAAATTTAAATATGCAAGTCATTGGGAAGTTACTTAAATGGTGCTGATTTATATATTTCACATCATACACATGAGGGGGAAATAGAAATGCAGAGAGCTATACATGGGACTGTCAAACTTTCTCTGTCATCAATCACATTTCCATAAAGAGAGCATCACATGAACTCTCCTCCTGTCTGCATATTGCTATGGGAGGAAAAAAAGTTGCAGCCTGGATCTTCCTTAGTCCTGAGGGGCTCCCTCCAGAGGAAAATTTGCTCTCAGGCTTCCTCCAAGATGACAGAGGCAGGATGAGTGGACACATTCCACTCCTGACACAGTGGGGCTCACTCAGCAGCTTTAAAAACAGATTTGGTATGCACTGCTTAAAGCATATATAGTCATAGATTATTTCAATAACCTTGAAAAATTTCATAAAGCAATGCCAGAGTATTCACTGAGAAAATACTTTCTTCTCTGCAGAGTCCTGTAACACCAACTAAAAGAATGCTTTTAAAATTTGTCTCTTTTCCTCTTTAAGTACTTTAAATATTTCTGCATAGATTTATTATATTGCTACTTGTTCATCCCTGTAGGACTTTCAAAATAACAGACAACTTAGGTCAATGCTATTTAAGCTTTCAAGCTATGCCTAACAGTTTTTAGGGAAAAGCTTTTTCATAATACTTGAGCATGCTATTAGCATATTTGCATGGGGATTCTTTTTTTGCAAGAAGACAGTAAGTATGCAATAAACACCTTGTAAAATGTTTACTTATTGACTTACACAAAAAATAAAATTTCTTTCTTGGATGTTTATTCTGTAGTCAGGGCTCATTTATAATTTTTATTTTTTTTCCCCTGCAAATTAAACTCTAGCAAATGCAGAAAATCCCATTCCTAGCAGGATGCTATTTCAATAAGTGCCATTAATGATTGGAAGCTGATCAACACTGACATCTTCAGTGCAATATCTCAGTACCAGGAGAACACAGATAGAATATAGATCTATCAAAAAGTAAATTCAAAATACCATTTAACTTCATGCCTTGATTTTGTTTTGACCTTTTTTGTATAATGGTTGAATAATCAAAATATTAAGCAGTTTCACCTTTTTTATTTTCTCCCCTAGAAGAATAATTAGCTGGTTTTCTGCATGTGCATGATCTGAACGATACATTGTTTTCTTAATTTGCTTTTGGAGGTAGTAACATGCAGCAGTGTTTTCTGATAGCACATGTGTGCAAAAACATTTACTTTCAGTAAAGATCTGGATAGTAGAAATCAGAAGACTGGGGCTCCAAAACAGATTTTTATGTCATACTTTACTTCTTTGCATGGGTACAAATCAAGAATTTTTTAAGAGCTATTTCCAAGAAACAGAAATTTTGTATGAGCCTATTTGTTTTCGTAGGACAAGGAAGAAAATGGGGGTGGTTACAACACGGGTTGCTGTGTGTATTCACATATGCACAATCTGGCAGGGTAGCTTCATAAAATGTCAAAACTTTGGGCCTGAATTGTGCAGAGAGAGAACATGGACTTTGATCTGCCTTGGATCCCACCAGGATCTCCTCCCAGGTGCCTGTTTAGGGGAGCAGAGTTTCTAAGGTGTGAAGAGTTCTGTGCCAGGGGGTGCACACAAGGGCAAGGGGAAGGAAGGCGCCCCTGCCCAGATCAGGAATGTTGGAACTAGATGATCTTTAAGGTGCCTTAAAACCCAAACCATTCAATGGCTCTGTGGTGACCATGGTGGGGAGAGGTAAGGTGGCATTGATATGACAAGCTCCTGTGTGAGGGTGTTTGGTTGTGGCCATGTGGGTGAGCTTGGCCCACAGTGGCCTCCAGAGCTCTGCATCTTGTCCAGAGCTGGAGCTCTTGTCCCCATCCCTCCCATCTCACCATACCTTCCTGCTCATCTCCCCATACCTGGGATATGGCAATCCCTGCTCCAGGAGTGCTGGCATGAAAATTGCCTCTAAGTGAGTGGGATCTGCATGTTGTTGGTACTTTGCAACCTGCAGCATTGCAGCCAAGGACTGGGGACTTGGAGGAGCTGGAGAACTGATCTTGAGCCTTGGGGAAAAGGGAAAGGATATCCACAAGCAGCAGAGTTGGGAGATCAAAGGGAAGAGGTGGGTTTACTTTTACTAAGAGGGCAAACTCTGTGGTAGTTCCTGGGCTTGCTTTCTTATCTCCCTGAGCAGTACCTGCTGTTGAGTGCAGCACTACTGCTCCTGCCCTGCCTTTTCAGTTCTTGCTTCCCCTCCAGCCCGGCATTTCCTTGGAGTCTGTGCTTAGGTGAGTGGAAAGGCACTATTTAACACCCAGATACAACTTAAGAACTTCAGTGTTCAAGGCCAGGCGGGATAGGGCTCTGAGCAACCTGGGCTAGTGGAAGGTGTCCCTTCCCATGGCAGGAGGGTTGGAATGAGATCACCTTTAAGGTCCTCTCCAACTCAAGGTACTCTAGGATTCTATGACTTCCTGGTAAATATTAGGCTTCTATAAACCAAACATGAATTCTCACTGTTAAAATTTCATCTGGAGAGTGAAGAAGACATCTCGGAATAACAGGATGAATGGCAGCTGTAGGTGTCTTAAATGGTTCTTCCGAGTTGACTGGTGTGCACTAGTATTTCTATTTGAGTCATACTTTTATGATATATGTTAAAAAACTTATTTTAATTCTGAACAAAAATATTTTGAAAAACTTTCAAATAAATTTGGAAAGTTGAAATATTTTTCTTATTCTTTTTTTTTTTTTTTTTTTTTTTTTTTTTTTCTAACCAGTCCTGGCTAAAACTTCTTGTAAGTAAAATAGGACGGCTATTAATCGCTCTTAATGTTCTCATTTTGCCAAATCTTAAGCATATGGGTTTTTTGGGTTTGTTTTTGGGTTTTGTTTTTGGGTTTTGTTTTTGGGTTTGTTTTTGGGTTTCTTTTGTTATTAGACTAAATCATAAACTCTTTCCAGTATATACCATGCTTTTTATCTACAAATTCTATCTCAATCTGGTTGTCTTGGCTTGGTTGCTAGTGTTAGTCTTCCCTTCAAGTAGAGAGACATTAAGTGTACAGGGCTGCCACTAATGTTGCCTGAAAACAGTTCAACTCCTTTCAAGTCATCGCTGGTCTTACCTTTTTTATTGCTTTGAGTTTGTCACATGAAAGGATTATTGTTATGAGAGTAAACATGATAGCTTGAACCTTGGAACTAAAATATCTTGAGGCAAAGATTGATGTCTTGAATTTTCTCATTAAACCACAATCAAGCAGAAATCAAGAGATGTTAACTGCATGTAATTATGCTATAGAGATAAGTATTCTAAATGGTTGGAAGAGGTACAGAAAAGTAACTGAACAATTAATCATGTTGATCTGAGAGAATGGGCTAAAGTTCTGATAGTGCTTCACTGTATTGGTAGAATTTGGGTGTCAAGGGTCAGTATGAAAAGTGGGAAAAGACTTGCCAAAGTTACCACAAAATTTAATTTTAAAAGGGGAAGTTCAGGACTGGTTTTCATGCTCATTAGAAGTGGAACATATTGCAACTGTGATACCAAAATTTTGAACACTGTAGAATTAGTTATGCGGATGAGGTTTTAAATCTAAAGATAACAGTCAATTTAAAATGAGATTACTCCTTGTAGATTATTTTAGGGAGCAAAGCAACAGGGCCCATGTGAAGTGTTTAAATTAGTTGATTTTCACTATTATGTACTGTCAGAATTCTTTTTCTAGTTTTTGGAAATCAAATTACTCCTAAAATGTTTTCAGTTCTAAAAACTATGTCTTGTAATTGAAAATATTTAAGTTTTACACCATAAGGTTTAGTTCATCATTCCAGTTTAACTCATTTATTAGTTTAATGGCTCAAGATAGAAACAACTTAACTTTAAAAGAAATAGGTGTATATGTAATGATAAAACAGAATGAAGTTTTTGGACTATCAATTGTAAATAAAAAAAAACAGATAACCCAAAAGTCACATTCACAACTAAGCAGTACAATTTTAAATGAATACTTTTGAAAGTATTGTAGTGCAGACTAGATAAGTAGAACATAGACCAACAAAGAGTTTTTATTTTTTTATGTGTGCTTAACTTTAGAGTTGTTTTGGGTAAATCAAGTATCCTTGACTGTCAGCCTACAATTAAATATTTGCAAAAGACCCAAAAAATATGCTTTAAGAAGTTAAAACTGGGATGGGTAACAACGACAAGAAAAAAAGTCTATAAATGCATATTTTATAATTTTTTCAAAAGTATTCTGGCAATAACAACAATCAAGTCTTCATATCAAGATGACACTTGAATTTAGATAGTTCTCATATCTGTATTTTAGCACAGCTAATTGCATGGTAGGCAGTTCTAGGATATGTATTCTTGTTTCATTTTTGCTTTCTTGACAAGTAGCTACCCATAATTTAATTTGAAAGAGATAAGAAATTAACTTGAAACTGTAATTATTTACAACAAAGATAGAAACTGTGTCATTAAGAAATCATAAAACATATTTGGAGATAAACATATTTTTTTTTACATTATTTTTACATATATATATAATTCCAAAGAGGAGAAACTCTCTTTTTCCTTCACTGCATGCCTTAGATTTATTAAGGAGTCCTCTCTTTCAAACCAGAGCTTACCAAATCATTTACAGTCCACTGGGATTGTGATGAAGTGATAAAATTTGCAGGTCTAGTTATTGCCTTGGCTAAAGGTGAAATGACTGCATCTCTAAGGAACATCTCATGTAGCTGCCACATGCTGTAAGGGCAGTGGATAGTTTTATTTGTGTTTTGGCAGTCAAGGGCCCTAGTGTTCCAAGTTCAATGGGATGACAAAAGTGTGTCACTTATTTGCAGAATTACCTGTTCGAACAGATGCCGGAGTTATCTCAGCCCCCTGGAGGAATCTTTTCAGATGGACTTTCTCAGTGCTCTATTTTACAGTTTTATGGAGAAATCTTTTCACACATAACTGTGTGAAGAAAAATATGCAAGTGTTCCTGTATCCAGAGCTTGCTGTCTTTTGCTTTAGCACAGCCCAGTTGGAATTCTAAGACATTTTCTGACATTGTGATTTAATCCAGAAAAATACAGCTACTCAAGTTGGATTTTTTTTCCTTTTTTTCTTTCCATTTTGTTATAATCCCATATGCACTAATATACAACAGGAGGGATAAGCTGCCTAAGTAGGGATTTATTTTAACTCACTGCCACCTCACAATCACTATAGTAGTGATAATAAATAAATTCAGCTAGCCTTGAAAGAATGCAGGAATGATGTTTTAAAATACGATACTGATCAAAAGTAAACTACTGAAGTTAGTCCCTTGAAATACTGAATTTCAAAGTAGTCTCTTTTTTTTTCCTTTAAATTTGTTTCATTTTTTTTCTTCTGTGAGGGATTTTTTTCTTGCACCTGGCCAGGCCCAGCACCTATCTGTGGCAATTAATGAGCAATAAGCAGCAGTCCTGTTTAAGTTAGTTGGTGTTTATTTATATATATATTATTTTTTAGTTAAAGACATACCTGTTAACCAGCTATGGTGAGATCTTTATGAAGCCTATCTTCTCTCCTTCTCTTCCATCTAATCTAAGAGAGCTCTAGCTTTAGCTGGCTGCCATACATTGGTGATGCCTCTCTCTTTCCCAATGCATTATTCTGGCATGCACTGCTCTGTGCCTGTCAGGTACCACCCACAGATGTCTCTGGCATGGCACTGAAAACTATTCATTTCCCTTTGCCATTTTAGCCAGTGCTGTGATCATCTTAGAAACAGGTTAAGTAATTTTTTCCAGTTATTTTTCATCTGTTTTTGCTTCAAGACAAAACCGAGATGGACGGGTACATTCAGAAAATGACAGCCACATTGATGGCTGCATTAATTGCTGCTCTGAGTGCTTAGCTGGGACTCAAATAGAACCAGATTTAATGAATAAGTGAGCTTATTATCATTGGTTACAAGCTAAGCTGTTTTTTCAAAGAAAAGTTTTATCTCATTTTCTATCTTCTGCTTTCATTCAATAAATAATTTATCATTTCCCCCTCCTTTTCTTTGTATAACTTCTGTTTTTATATTTTGGTCTACATTGTATATCAAGTTCTGTTCAATCCCCGTGTGTAGCATTTTAAATATATTTAACTCATAGGGTATTCATTATTTTATTGGAATGGTTTTATTTCTTTGCATATATATACAGTATTGAAGTATATTATGGAAATGGCTTGTGTGATGTGCAAGCATGATTTTTTTTCTTTTTTTTGGTCATTGCTTGCCTCTCCGTCCTGAATATGCAATTCAAAACAGTGCATAATAAATAGTTGTTTGATTTGCGTTCTGAACTGCATTTGGCATCACTCGCTGTGTTTGCAAATAGAGATCCGTTTGAAATACTGACAAGAAACAATCTGTCCTTTGGCATTAGAGTCTCTGAAGGAAACTGAGATGAAAGTTCTCATGCTGCTCCTAAGGTAAATTATCAAATTATTCTTTATGTGTTTTTAATATCCTATATGGGCCATTAGAGCTGGTACATATGTAACTTGCTCTCACTGGAAGGCAGCCTGCCAAAGTCATGTGTGTGTAAAAAGCTTTAGTAAAATTTAGAATTATTGCCATGTAATGCGATTCTCAAGACAGTTTATTTTAAATGAGGCACATTTTTTTGTGGTTAAAAAAATTCTCTGCCATACACTACTTAAAATATTGGTGCATATCAGGGAAAGCTTGGTTATAGCTCTAATATATGTTAACAGCTTCAGATGAGCAATTGGAAGGAATCAAAAGACTAGCTAGTACATGCAGCCTGAGAGCTTTTATCACAAGGAAGGAGGCCCCAATACCACGTGAAGCACTCACAACATTTTCTGAAGTGCGAAGCTCTCCTTTTCACAACAGCTTACAGGTAAACAGCAGAACAAGGTTCTTCATGTTTCCCCACTCCCACCACCCATCCTCTCTCCTTTCCCAGTCTGTTTAGAAATAAAATCATTCAGACACAGATTGTATGTGCAGGTACACAGCTGGCACCACTCTTAGCTCTTCTGAGACAACCCACATGATACAGCACTATGCTGAGTGCCTCATTGGGCTCTGTCTTAAGTACTGCAAGGCTATCACATGCCTTTTGTGAAGATTGACACTGCAGTAACTTTGTCATTGTTAAACTAGGATTGGATTTGAAGAACAAGCTTTGTGTGAAAACTTTATCCTAGACTATGTTTTTGGTTTTTTTTTCAATTAACTTCAGTCTGTCTTCCAGTAAGTGCTTCCATGTTTCATACAACAATGTTTAAACTGACCATGAATTGATGAATACCAGTGGTATCACTCATCTTACTTCTGAAAAGTTTACCTTACAAGTTACTTTAGGAAGCAAGGTCGCATCATTGGGATTCTGCATCATAATGAGAGGCACGCTACCAAGTGTATACTTCTTTATTCCATTTAGAGGCTTGAAGAGCTGTAGCATGCAGTTTTGTAATTCTATGAAATATTCTTTAGCCTTGAGACATAAGGAAGATGCAGAAAAATGTGTTTTACTCCTACTCTAAATAGAATATTCTTTTCCTCTTAGCTGATGAATTATGTATACATGGCTTTGGTTTTCATACTTAACAACTTTTTTTAAGGTTTTAGGTGAATTATTTTTGACAAGACTATCATGTACTCTTATAAGATAGCAAAAGGTCAGGATATTATGTATTGTTAATAAAAATAACTTGATGGTTAAGAAATTTCAATTTGCTGGTTTGAAAGACATGTTCAAGATGAGGTAAAAGTGATCCTGTTGCTACCCTTTGTTTTCCAGACTATAATTATAGCCTGATAATTTCTTTGTTTGGTGTAATAATCTATTCAATAGACCTCCTTCCTAAAATGGGACATAATGATATTGTTCTTCATTTTCTCCAGCCTATCTTGCTTTGTTTCTCCATTCTTTGCATCCATCACTGTACAGAAGGGTAAAAACCATCCCTTACCTTCCTCTTCTGAAAGCTGAGTTATATGAGTTAGAGAGACAGTAGGAAGGAATAGATTTTTAAAAAGGAGGGAAAAAAAAACAAACAAACCCAGAACTCATTCTCCATATTGCTACACATTTAGCAAATTCTGAAACAATCAGCTGCATTTCTTGCATATCTGTTTTGAAAGCTCACCTTAATTAGTTTTGATGTGCATCAACATTTGTTGTTCAGGTTCAACACTGGGAAGGATATATTCATCTTGAGATGTCTTTGCAACAGCTCTGTGTGCAATTTCCCAAACTGGAAATATGAACAAGTTGTTGGGTGTTTTATATGATTCTGGATGTATAAATGCAAATGAATTTAAAATATTGTACCTGGGATGTTTTGAAAATTGAATATGAAACAAAGAATTGCTAGATATTCGCAAGGAAGTTAAAATGCCATTACTCTAATTAGAGATGTTAGCAAGGAAGTCATTGGAGCAAGACTATTACACTGCAAATGTAGTGCCTCAAAGTGCATTGCATTTTCAATTAATTTAATATGCCATTTAAAATATATTTCTGTTGAAACTACAGGAGGGACCAGACCTGTCAGTAAATAGCAAACTGGCTAGCCAGCTACATGATTCTTCACTTAACTGGTAAAGGCAAACCCCACAAAAAGGAACAAGTTTCCTACCAATTGTTCTAAAATTTTACCATTACAACCCACAATAAAGTTAGGACTATTACTGTTTAAAAGATTGTTTAATTTCAGTACAACACCTTCAGCTTTGGTACCATTTGTAATTAAATATTTAGTCATGCAGTAAATTAAGCATGCCATGATCTCTGCAAAGTGGTTCTCCGTTTACTGCTGCATAAATGTTTTACAAGGTGCTGTATTGTTTTGAGTAAATTAATAATGAAGATTTAGATTTTTACTGATTAATAATCTAATTCACTATTTAGGAGAAATCTAATTTAGGACTTGAAACAAAATTGAGGTAAACATCTTTGGCAGGGATCCCAATTCCCTGACAAAATCACCAAGTGATAAAAAACCAAATCAGGGTAAAAGAAATTAGGAGATTGGAACTTCCAGAACAAGTAGCATTTCCCTGTGAAATCTGAAAATGTTCCCTAAACTGCAGTGTACTTGAACTTGACTTTTCTTGTCATATCAAATCATCAGTACAAATTCTACACAGCAAATTGCCAGGAATTTGTAAGACAAAGAGGTAAGATTTTGGCATAAAGAAAGAACAACCAAAAGTACTCAGATAAAATAAGTTTTTGGTGGCATTGCAGAAGTATTGTAGTACTCTCTGGAATATTTCTTCTATTTCTGACGCCTATAGAATAACAACAATAGATCTGTTAGGAAGTGTTCAAAAGTTGAATGATCCAGATAAGGCATTGTGAGGTGCGATGGGAAAAATTCTTCACAGCAAAATGAATAGCTGTGCTGACACAATTAGATGTGAAAATATGGTAATGAGCAGGTTAGTGAAAACTGCATATTCTAAAATATGGTTGAAGTGGCTGAGGCTGATCAAATATAATGTCAAAGTAAAGTACAATTTTCCTTGGGTACAGCAAGGAAAATCAACTCTCAGCAGCAGCTAATAGGGAGAGATGCCTCACCTCTTCCTCTTCCTTCTAGAAGCTGAGGACTTGTGCAGCTAGAAAGTGGGACTTGTGCAGCTACAGGATCTAGGAGCCTCCTTGTGCACTGATGCCCTTTGGGGAGACCAGCTCTGGTTTTGCCATGTGTAGCCATATCTTCAACTCTTAAAGCTCTGACTTGAGACCCTGTAATTAGAGTCAACACTTCATGGATTCAACTGGTTGCCACCTGATGCTGAGATGAAGTTCTTTACCAAAAACAGTTGACAGTAAAGATGCAGATTTTAGTTCTTGTAGCTACCATTTTTAATTTATGTATTTCCCGTACCTTTTCTGTTAGTAGTCTGCTGGTATCAGCTGTCCTTTTCTGCTTTTAGGAAGTAGAAGTTTAGTCAGAAGAACAGAACAGCTTAGTAGAAGAATAGAAACACTGAGGTTTAATTTTGGATGTATACCGAAAATGCTGTGATTTTTGTTTTGGAGGATTCCCCTGGGTTCACCCAATAGTTCTTTTGGCCATTCTTCTATTATAAATAATTGAAAGTCAAAATTGTCTTCTTTCACAGATTTTCTGATTAGAATGAATTGAGTAGAAATACCATGGTTTATCAGGGATCAGTACCTGTCCTGCTGTGTTTCTTTGTACAAAGAGGTCATATTTGTTGAGTGGAGAAAAGATTATTTTAATTGACATAATTAACTTTTCTTGTGATTATCTTAGGCTCAAAAATGCATTTTGCTCTTTCCCAATTACAGCTTTTTCTCTGATAGAGCTATACATGCTGTGTGTAATAATGAAGGTAGCTTTGGAAGGATTTAATGTATATAATTGGAAACTAAGATGAGGAAGTCTTCTATCAGCAGGAGGGTAGGAAAGCTGGGCTGTATAATGGAAGTACAGTGTAATGGGATTACCTACAAATTTTAAACATTGCTTTCATTAAGGAAAATAATGAGCATATTTATTAAATAGAGTCTCTGCTTGGGACAATATTTGTTATTATGAAAAAGCTTTTGTAATTAAGCTAGGGTCTAAAAATGTATTGAACACACTACATCAGTTTCTAGAAAATGCTTTTGTGCATAAAATTTTACTGAAATAGAAAGAGCTTTCACAGCAGAGGCAGTTAGCCAGATATTAGTATAGCTCACATCTAGCATTGACTATAAATTTTTCTATTTGCTTTCAATTTAGCCAAGGTCAAATAAAAGAAAAGTCATAGTCAAATATGCTTAAACATTTATCTTTTTATGAAAGCTTTTAATGAGTGTACTATTTTTCATGGTTACATTTAGTGGACATAAAAGCTAGATTTTTTTAAGAGTATTTCCTTGCTGAAACTACAGAAATATGATGTTTTAGGAATTATGGGATGGGCGACTATGACCCAAATTTTTCATGCTGCCACATAGAATTCTCCAAGGAGTCCTTCTTGTCCTTAAATATACATCTGTGACAATCTCCATAATAGTAGAAAGTATTTTCATACCATTTAGAGCATTTTAAGTGTGGCTGCTGTGTGGATGCTTGGGACAAAATATTGTGGGCCCTCTGGATATTCTTTATTTTCTTTTCATTATAATTTTCAAGAATTTCTCTTCAGAAAAAGCCTTAAATTAAAGTTAACCAAAGCCTGTTCTGAAATGAGCTGCCTTCAACAAATATTGCAAACCCTCCCAGGTTACTTTGAGGAATTTTGCTATGGTGATGCCTACCTAGTACTATTCTTTGGGCAATAAGATATTTCTTTATCTGAAGGATATATATGGAATAGGATGTGTCTACACCGTGAGTATGAATCTTAGATTTAAAATTTCTCTCATACTGTACATATATAAAAATGCTGTTTCTGTTAATTTACAGAAAGAGAGGCAAGGGCAATTGGAACAGTAAAGAGTGAGGTGAAAAAGGCACCACTACCTCTGCCATTGCCATGTCCTCTATCACCAGGTCCCCTGCCCCATTTAGAAGTGGCCTTACATTTTCCCTTCTTGCTGCTGAACTGCCCACAGAAAACTCTCTTATCAGCTTTTGTGTCCCTTGTCAGATTAAGCTCCAAATGGACTAAAGCTTTCCTAAGCACATCCCTGCATACTCAGTGTCTCCATATTCCCCCCAGGTCCTTTATCCCTGCTTTCAACTCTTGCAGGCTTCTTTTTTCATAGCTGAGTTTTGTTGGGAGCTCCTTTTTCATCCAAGCAGGCCCCCTGCTATCTCATTTAACCTTCTCTTGTTGGGGATAGTTGATTCTTGAGCTTGGGAGATGCAACCTCTGAAAAATAACCAACTCTCCTGGGCCCTTGTTCTATCCAGGGCTTTATTCCATTGGAATCTTCCAAGCAGATCTCAAGAACAAAAAATAGTCATAGATTTGGCTTATGTGCGGTGCTCACTTTCAGGTCCAGTCTCCAGAATCTTTTGCCACACTGAGAACTGACAGAATGATGCCAACTCAGCTATATCTGAACAAGTTGTTCTTGAGGGAATGTATAAAAATGGAAAATTTAATCTTGCGTACTAGGTAAAAGTGTCAATCTTTAATCACAGCTCTACCTGGTGCCTTCTCAGATGTAGATTTTTTTTTTTCTTCTTGTCATTACTGTAAAGAATGATTACATCTCATTCAAGGAAAGTCTTTTGGAAGAAGGAGGCGAAGAATTCAAGGAAAAAACCTCATGTCATTGTGTAATATTCTCTTATGTTCTCATAAGAGAAGTTATAGGACATCAAGAAAAAGGAAAATATAAGAACTGGAATCCATGGTTTAGCAGTAACTCAGTTTTAACTATCTGCCTTTTTTTAAGGATTGTCTCTTTGCCAAGACCTCTCACACAGAGATTTGCCTTCATATTTGTAACTTAAGAGCAATTTGCAAAATTTGGCAACAGTACATTCCCTTCCTTTTTCCCAGATGGAGGGCTGTTTAATATTTTCCATTCCAGCTTTCAGCAAGTTCTCCATTATCTTGTGCTTGCTAGTGACATTCCCATGCATCTTTTAAAAGTTTCTTTCACTCCCCTGACACCTTCCTTCCTTTCATTATCCTCACGTAAATTTCCCTAGCAAGACCACATGATAAGAGTTTCCTATTTTTCTTTTTGAATGCAGATTCTGATATTGACAACTGAATGAAAGAGCATTTTTCTCTGTTGAATTGTTAATGAGGAAAAATGCTATTTTGATTATGACAAAATTAATGAATTGGTTTTTTTTTTAAATGCAGGTTAAAAGCGAGACAATGCAGTATTTTTGAAAATAAATTATATTGTTGATTCTGGATTGCAACAGAATCAATGAGGGCAATAGTTTGCTAGTTATTTATCTTTTCTGCTTCAGTCATTATATTGAAGGCCCAGCAACTTTTTATGAAATTCTGTCTTAGAATACAGACCATGGAGATACATGGCTGAAGTCTGTTCACCCAGTTCATCCCTCCTTCTTTCCTTTCCTGCTAATGACACTGTTCATTCTGACAGTTCATTGGCCCTAATTAAAACACTGCACCACCATTCCCCCCAAAAAATCCCCAAAAAACATCACCACAAATTTTATAATATTTTTCAACCAATTATCCCATTTTCTGGGGTCAGATTATGACTTTACCAGGAGTCTTTAAGTCCACTTATTACAGCTGATTTAGTTGTCTCCAACTGGAAGATGCTATTTCATGTAAAAGGCTGAATGGGATGGCTTCTGGCTTTGTAGTGAGGGCAACAGTTTCCAGCAGTCTGGGTCTGAGAAGTTATAGTAGGTCATATGAAAAAAGATGAGATGTTTCCAGTAATCAGGGTGAGAAAATTCATTCAATGACAAATTTTTTCTTTTTCTAAAAATCTCACATGTCAAAGGTAATGAAGAACTGGAATTGAATGAGACACTGACAGAGGAAAAATGAAAAAGCAAAATCAGACTTACTTGGTTGATTGCTTCTTTAGATGTGGAGTTTGGTTTTTACCTTTTCCTTCCTCAGTATGAGAAAGCATTTTGTTCAGGGGGATAATTTATGGCTGCCAGTTGGACAGATATTTTCCCCTTTTTGGAAGCATCCTTAGACACTGCAAAGTGGGCTGCATGGTGAAGTGCTCTGTAAACAGATAACATTTCTGGCTTCTGTGAGAGCTGAATTAAAAGGGATAAAATGAAAGACAGAACTTAGGAACAGGAAAACTGAGTTTAGGTTTGGAGTCATGCCAGCTCAATGCAATTAAATAGATTAGGAGCTAAGAAAAAGACATGAGAAGCTCACTATAGATGTCAGCTCAAAGAACAGGAAAGGGCAAAATATAACCAGGGGAGATTATACAGAAAAGACAGAGAAAGAGCAAGAACGTTAGAACATGAACAAACCACAGGTGTGACAAAGACAGGCAGTCACTAAGGGAAACTCTAAATCTGTAAGGTAGGACAGAAATGCATGAAAACATTTCTGAGAATAAAGACTCTGTGCAAATGGCATTATATTTATGATGTAGGAGCTTGTTAGTAACCTGAGCAAAAATCAGATCAGCAAAATGGAACTCCCAACCTGGGAAGAGCCACGTTGGATGTGTCAGAGAGAAAAGTGAGATGCTGAGAACGCACAGCAGGATGCTGGACTTTGGAGCTGGCACGTGAAATTTTGAATAAATGACCTGTCCCTTCTTGTCTTAAATTGCTTTCTTAATTTTATTTTTTCAGGTTATGACATCAGTTATACCTTTTTAATTATTCATTCTCATTTTTTCTCCCAGATGTTTAAAATATGACAAGAAAAACATTACAAGAAAAACTTGCAGTCCTAAGGAAAAAAATACACTTCAGTAAAATTATAAGTAATAATAAGCAATTTTCATGAGTTATGGATAACAAAATTATATGATTAAATAGTGCTTCATCATATTTGACAGAATCAGAAACCCCAGTTAGTGAAAGATAATTTTCAATTTCAGTGGTTACATAACCTTGTGATTGTTCCCCTTTCCTATTGATTTTCTGAGTAGATTTAAGTGCTTTGGACTACTTTTGCTTATCATTTAATGGAACAAATATATTGGAGAGGCTCAGTGATCTTGTTATGAATCCAGAATATAAGCCTTGAGCTGAGCCTATGCCAAAAGATGCACCCAGTTTGCTGAAACACTGGTGGGTCGCTCTTCACTTAGGCTAGGCTATTAAAGGACAAAAAAGACCATTGCTAATAAATTCTAATGCCTACTTCTGGAAATAGATTCTGGGCTTCCTTGGGTACTAGCTTGGGGAGAGATCTTTGTTGGTCAGTTATTTTACAGCTAATTTGTCTCTAGTGACTGTGATTTTTTAAAAGGCTGCTGGACTCGGTTTGGACTTGACCATTTAACAGATTAGTAAAGTGCTCCATAAGCAAAGTTACAATAATTGTAAATTGCCATGTATTTCAACTAATTCGATATTCTGATCTGCAAGTATTTTCAACAAACCATGTTTCCATTAAAATATATCCTGGTAATTGTTGTGATTATGTTTTATTGATTTTTCTCTAATATTCACAAGTAATTTGTTCAGGCTACTGCTCTGTTGTTGGAAGCATCTTCAAGGGCATGATACTGTAGTTACTGTGAGAATTTTTGTGATTCACAGAAATCATATTTCATTTTGGCTTGAAACAAAACTATGTTTTTGAAAAAATGTCTTTTGACAGATGGGATTACTCTGGAGCCAGCTGTATTGGGTAGCAGGATGCCATGGAAGTAAGTAGGTGAGCAGGGCACACTTATGAGGTCTTCACATGGAGTCCATTGAGGAGGACATATGAGTAGGACCCAATCTGGTGCGCTGCTAACTTGAGCCTCCCAGGCCCCAAAAGTACCTGTCTGCTGACAAGATTTCCTCTTCTGTGCACAATATAAGAACTAAGAAAGTATTTCTAAAGGAAAACTTTTGACAGCTAGGTAACATTAGCATATTGCCCATATCCTAAAAAGAAAAGTCTGCAGAATTTTTTTTTTTTGTGTGTTCCAGCACTGATAAACCATGTTTCTGCATTGTTATCCAGAATATATAGGATGTTGGCTGCCTATTGATATTTTCTTACAGAATGATTGAGCACAGTTTAAGAAAAGAATAGACTAGAATATTTCAGTTGTAAGGGACCTGCACAGATCATCAAGTCTAACTGCCTGACAAACTCAGGGCTGACCAAAAATAAAAACATATTGTTAAGGGTGTTGCCCCTTAGACACTGACAGGTTTGGGGCATTGACCAGTTCTCTAGGAAGCCCGTTCCAGTGTTTAAACACCCAGTAAAGAAATGCTTCCTTATGTCCAGTCTGAACCCTTTCTGGTGCAGCTTTGTACCATTCCCACACATGTTGTCACTGGATACCAGAGAGAAGAGATTTGCAATAATAACTTGATCATCTCACTCAGTCATCCACTTCTGATCTTGTGGGACTGGGATGATAACGTTGTAAAATTATTTTGATAACCTTAGCTGATGTTTTCAAAACTCAGTATCTTGAGTGGCTGCTTTGTAGCCACTGAAGTGCTGGAGTATTGACTTTTCAGAAAGAAAGATCCTTTGATGTCTAAGGTACTTTGAATTACAAAAAATGAAAGCCAAAAGATTTAATCCCTATTGCAGCACATGAGGTTAAATCAGACTTAGGAGCTGTACTCTGATGTGAAAAGAAAATGGAATAAGGGGTTACAACTTTCTTTTTTATGGGGGGGGAGGGCGGTTCTGGTATGATGAACATCAGCAATATAAACGTTGGATAATCCTATTCTAGTTGTGCTTTGGGGAAATAAGAACTTTTATGCATCTTACATTCCTATAGATGTCATGTGTCTTCCACCATGGTGCAAATAAAGTTTTCACTGAACTACAGATTTACTGAGCTGTCCCAAGCTTCCTGTGGTTTTGTCTTGCCAGTGTGCCTTGATTATTTCTGCATTTTTTAGTTTTGTTTGTTTGTTGTTTTGTTCCTAAAACCACCATTCACATTAGAAACAGTAGAAGTTTGAGGTTTGCAGTTAATGGAAGGATCTTTATGTAGTCTTGAAATACACTAAAACAGGGTAAGATGAATATGACTGTCTTACTGTGATTAATCAAGATTCAGTAAGGAAGACTTGGCATGGAGTTGCTTTCTATAATTGCTAATAAGAGGAACACTAAATAATAAGTATATAGATTAATGATCTTATGCAGTTAAATTGTGAGAAAATCTTAACTTTGTTTAATTGATAGTATAGTACTTCAAATATGTTAAAGATAGTTACCATTGGATGGTAACTTTATTGTGCAGTTAGATTTTTCATCTATTACTGTGTGGAGATAAAAATAAATCTATGACATGGATCATTCATCACTCATCATTTTATTTGCATTGTCACCATTTAAAATTTCTCTCTGCTGAGCAGATAATAGCCAATTAGTAATTTGGGATGGCTTCTGTCCTGAACAATCAAAATTTTACAGAAAGGTTTAAGACTTTTTTTTTTTCTTATTATGGATTTTCCCACCTCCTAGATAACAAAAACTGAAATAAAAGGAACTCTGCATGATCCTAATTAAAAATCCGAATCTAAAGTTGTTTGGTAGGGTATTAGTGTTTGATAGACAAATATTGTAGTGCAGATTGCTAACAAGCAAACTCATGCTTAAAAAGAATATATATATATATATATATATAAATATATATATATATATATATAAAATTCAGGTTCATTTTTCATTCAAGTTTATTAAAAATTCAGTTTCCTTGTGGAGTTTTCATAAAAAACTGAAACAACCCCCTGAAACACTTAGTATGAGCCTTACCATACTTTCTGAGTTTAGCAAAGAGACTTCAGTGAAATTTAATCTAGAAAATGGCTGTCAACTTGCAATTCATATGTGCTGATAGATAGGAAAATCCATACATGTGCTAAAAGAGTTAACCTCTTGTCTGTTGTTGCAGTGAATGAGAGAAAGACATTAAGGATATTTGGCAATATTAGTTGTACTAAATTACTCTATACATAGGCATCCCTATATCATATGTATAATTAAAAACTTGCAATAAACCCATTTCTTCCTGTGTGTGGCTTTGGCACAGACCACAAGAAGCTCAAAATTTGTATTTGTAAACTTGACGTGCACTGGGGAGGCAATTGGTGATAGAGGACATCTTTGGATTTTTCCAACTTCCTCTCCAGGCTCTCCTCTTCCGTTTCCTCTTCCACTCCTGAGATGCCATCTAGGCTGCCAGCTGTTCACAGCTAGAAGCTGTCTTTTTGTGTGAACCTTTTGTGCTGTGGGTCCTCATGGTCTGGTGGATGACTCTGCACCTGCACCTCTGAGGGATTACAGATGGAATATGTATTAGCATAAAAACCTTCATGTCATAAATAGACATGTTTTATTTATCTAGTTAGATTTAATTATTTGGTCACAGGAAAAATCTGTTGCCTGCCTGTACACTGCTTTGGTAGGATCTGCATAGTTTCATTTTTAGCCATGGACAGCAGCCTAAGGGAAGAGCCCAGTCACACTGCTCCAGTCAGTGAAGAGGGTTACTCTCAGGTGTGATTCACATTTACATATGCGGAATTGCTCCCTGGAAATGCTTTATTCACCATATGGGGAGGCAAAGTTGACTGGGCTCCTAACACAGGCAATTAAATGAGCTGAAATCTGTCCAGGTCCTACTCCTGTACACATCTACTCCTCTTTCACTTCTTTTCTCTTCTTCCCTCTCCAAGATGAGACTGCTATACAGAACACAGTGCTCCTCTGCAGAATTTGGCATAATCCTTGCTGAGCAAACTTCCACCTTTCATGACATTTTCCTTTCTGAAGCCTTGTGTAAAAGCACATGATCCTTCTAAGCACTCGTATGCCCAGTCCTAGCGTGCATGTGGTAGTAGGTGTTTGTGGTAAATAATGGGAATAGACTTGCTGACTGGATTTCCTGAGGGACAATGCTGTGTCTGTAGTGCCTCACTATCGTTTCCTAAGATGAAGAAGGAAAAGCTAGAAATTGGTTAGCAGAAAGGGAAAATCCACTGGAAAATGTGCTAACACTTAAGTGTATATGGGCATCCTGAATATGATACTGCATTTCTTCTGGTATCCAGAGTTGATGAATTCAGAGGATAATGTATTTCAGATTGAATAAGGTCATAAACCTCAGCCATGACAGTCAGTGCTTCTTCAGCAGTTCAAAAATAAGAATAATAATTAGTAGTGAGCTAGACAGCTGGGTTTAATGCAGAATCTTTTCTAAATCATAGTGAGTTTTATATGACTAAACTATTGATTTTAATTGTTTCAGTCAGAATTTGGCTGCTCACTCAGAGGTGTGATATACCTTAATCGTTTGTAGGCAGGCACATGCCTGTTTAAGACTCATTTCCTATGTAGATAATTTACTGCAGTTCCCTGGAGACATTATATGCATATCACAAAAGCCAGCACCAACAGCAAGCCTGCAAATAACAAAACAAGTGATTAATATTAATTCTTATATTCCACTTTTGGCAAAGCTTTTGGAATTTTTTTTTTTTTTTGTCTTGGAAGAATATATATAGGACTACAAATTCTGCCTATGTGAGAGGTTACTAGCTTTTAATTTGCATAATAGAAATGGTATATTGACAGGGTTTCTTTCCCTATGGTTTTACTCAACAGGTATTCTTTAAGAAAAAAAAATTAATTACATAGTCACTACAGATAAGTTGTGATAGATATTATAGTTTTTAAACAATATATAATACATGTAGTCAGCAAAAGTGTGTTCTTAACCTTGTTTTTGGATAAAACTAATCATGTCCCAAGACCCTCTTATTCCCCATCTCCTTCAGTGTATTGTGTTTCCTTTTTTCCTTATCTAGAAACGCCATCAGCATGTGATTAAGATGAAAAAAGGTCATGTACACTTGGTACTTAACAATAAAGGAGGTTTAGTTCTGTAGAAGCATTGCAAGAGCTAATTAGAACAAAGAAGCTGACCTTTACTAAAAATAACACCTTTAAATATTCCAGTGAGAATAGGTTAGGTTGTACTTAATGACCATCTGGAAGACTTCCTGAGCAGTACAAATGCAGTATCAAAATAAAGCTTTATTTCCAATATGATTTTTAAAAGAAAGAAAGAGAAGTTATGATCTTGAATCTCAACAAGGCTAATACATAGATTTCAGTTTGTCAATAGCTTGTCTTGTCACCTAAGTATAAATGTCAGAATAAGTAACATTGGAAATGCTAGATTTTTGTCCCTTATGGATATGTTCCTTCATAAATATTTATGGCTGTTATCAGCTAGTGTTTTTTTAATAGTAAATTCAGTGGTTTGGAATTCCCTTTTCTTTTTATAAAATCATAAAATATCCACTAATCTGGTTTTCTATCAATTTATGATTGCGTTTGGCTTGTGTTAATATGTCTGGAAACAGTGTTTTACCCTTTTGACTTCTCCTAGTTCTTAAAGTTGTGGATGCCCCATTCCTGGAAGTGTTCAAGGCCAGGTTGGAAAGGGCTTTGAGCAGCCTGGTCTAATGGAAGTTCTTCCTGCTCATGGCAGAGGCCCTGGAATTAGATGATCTTTTGAAGTCCATTTCAGCACAAACCCATTCTATGATTCTGTATCAAAATGTGATTTTCCCGGAGATTTTCACTAACAATTTTTTAGATACACTCCTGTTTCTTTTAGTAATTAATCTGAAGGAAAAAATATAGGCATGTAAGGAATTGAATTTATTTTATGTGAATAAAGTCACTTTTGAGTTTGAGTTGAAAAATTTTGTCCTCAGTACAGACCATTCTACCAACAGTTCCTTGGTGAGCTGAAAGAAACCTGCTCCTTTTTAGGTACTGTTGTAGCAATTACCAGCTTGCCTGATATATCTACAGATACTGCTTTTCTTATTAATCTTTGTTAAAAAGGTCAAGTAGTTGTGTTCCTTGGTCACAGAGTACTTTTCATATAGATGACTTCCATAAGGTATCTGATGCAGAGCACTTCAAATGAAATTTAAATTAATTATTTTAAAACATGTATAAATTTTAATATCCTGCATTCATTAATTGAAAGTAATGCTTTAATGCACACAGAGTTTAAGTCAATATTGGATCCTGAATTCTTAAATGCTCAGTTTTACAGAGAGCTGTACTATTGTAAAGCAAAATCCTTAATTCTGTTTCAGTTGTGAATTAGTCCCGCTGCAAGCCAGGTTCTTATTTCAAGATCTCTGTAGTGGTAATAGCTGACAAGAGAGCTCAGAGTACACATTGTAGACTTTAGGATCACAAAGGCTTTTCTGAGAATTATGTGGGCATAGAGAATGGAGATTAGACTTTGAGCATAAGACTGGGCTTGTTCATTGTTAAAACGAACTTTTTATGCATGGTAATCGAGTAAATATGGAAATGGAAAAGGGAGGATGAATGCTGGATAAAGGAAATATAATTTTTACCTTTTTTCCCTCTAAAGTATAAACATACTAAATTATTCAGACTATAATAAGGGGATTTAGCATATGGAATTATATCTCTAAATCTGTCCATACTATAGTTGTGTGGAAAATATAAAAGCTAAAAGAAAAAAAAACATTTAAAACCAACCCCAGCGCACTAAATAATCTGGAATATTTGTTACCCTATTGATTGTTTTAGTTTACACTTCTTGGTTGTTTTTCTTCCCACAGTTAGAGGGAAAAGGAAAAAAAAAAAAAAAGCACTGAGGACATTTTTACTAAGTACTTGCTTTATATGGCCTGCAGACAAACAGCTTAATTTTGCATGGCTCACAGTAGAGTCACTCATGACAACCTGCACTTTGCAGGCTATTCTTATATTCAGGCTAATGAACATGCACTAAAGCTGTCCAGGTAATGAAGTGTCACTGTTGACTGTGATATTCTGTAGCCTCTACTGGCCTATTGCCCGACTCTTTTGCTCCAACCACGGAGCCTGAAATGAGACTTTGGTTATTACTGGAAATTTCGTGTTGTAATGACATAATGCAGGACTGTGTGCCTCCCTCCTGACCTGGCACTGAGGAAAATCACTGCCACATTTGCAAACTACTGCCTTGTGAAATGAGTTTGGAGCACTGCGGTTTCATATCACTCGGGAAATTTCATTGTAATACGGCTGCTGCATTTTAGCCTTTCCTTATTTTCACTTTCCTGTCAGGATGTCGTGCAGAAGAGAGGTTGTGGTTCACAATTTGTCGGTGCGGTCCTTGGTTTCTAACGCGTCTTTTAGATGTGACCCTGCTTACAGGTGGTGAATTGTTGGCCAGAGAATTTAATGATGGAATCAATGTCCTACAACTAGGCAACACCAACTGAAATCAGTTGGTGAGTGGATTATTTATTTTGGTTTTGCTATTGGAACAGAACTTAAGGAAGAAAAAAATATGTCCAACAGATTACTATCAATATTGAGGGAATATAACTTTCTGATGGTGCACCACCTGAATGAGCACAATTCCTATGTCTGCTAAATATATTTTCCTTGAATCTTCTTGGTGCCTGGTCTCAAAAGAACCCCCCAGATGTCTGCAGTTTCATTCTCTGAGCTCAGCTGTATCTGTTGGGATTGGAAATATTTACTATGGTGTCCAGCCCATGCTGCAGAACCAGGGAGAGTGATGCTTGAGTAGGTACAATATAACATTTGTGTGGTGCTGAAGTTTTCCTTCCTGACCAATTTTATCTCTTCTTTGTCAGAATGGGGAAGACTTAGTGTCTTAGTTATGGTTTAGTGCCTGTTTGTGTTAGACCGGAAAGGTGGGGAAGATGTGTGAGCAGAAAATTCTGGGTTTTTTTCCCTTCCACTCTACTGAACTTTACTAAATACTTTATGCTTAGAAATGTTTAATAGCTTACATAGTTCTCCTTGCATTAAGTACCCTGGGTTCAGGGAGAGAAATACTATCACTTGAGATTTACATTGTAGTTTTAACAGTATTTACCATCTCTAGATCACTGGGAAGAGATTAAATTTCTTAATAACCTTGTGAACAAAACTCCTCTCTGGCTGAGGGCTGCCTTGCTGCATTTGTCTTTTTGAGCCACAAGCCTATTTCTCCACCTTGCCTTTGTACTCTATTCTTGTTTGTATCTAAGGAATTGTATTAAGTGCTGCTAAAATAAATTTATTAAAGGGATATTCTCCTGCACTAATGGTGAGAGTTAACTTTCACTGCTCCCTGAAGGGGAAAGCGTGTCAGTAATGAGGCATTCCCCTTGCTGTTTTGCAAACCTTGTGGTGGTGTATGAAAGATGTCTTGAATTATTCAGTGTTCCTTGTTAGTTTTTTTTCTCCTTGGTTTCTCTCTGTAGTTGATGTCATTTGTTAAGGTGAGATGTTTTTTACTGTGTGAATAGAGCCTGGATTTGTGAAAAACATCTTCCTTTTTAATTTTTGTCATGTCTAAGAGGTAGCATTTAGCTGTTGACATTTTCTCTTTATCCACCTTTTAGGATATGAAATGTTTGGAAAACTTTAGAAAAGAATATTGTTTTGTTAAACTTCCAACACTGATAAAAAAACCCACAAAACTTGCACAACATTGCAATACTGCTGATGCTCACAGTCCTTAGGGTAATTTAATGCTGAGATCACACAGAATGCTTAACAGGATAAGCATTCCCATTCTGTTTTATTTTAAATGACCTCTATCTATAGGTGCACCTATTTCTGAAAATCCTCTTCTTTACATTCGCACTTCAACACACATCCATAAAGACAACCTTTCATAAGGCTGAAATACATATATACAAACATGGAATTTTTATTTAGAATTCTTTTTCTGGAGTTACCAAGTTTTTCTTGGTTTGGTTAAGCTTAAATTACTCTTAGAAAAAAAAAAGAAAAAAAGAAAAAAAAAGAAAAAGAAAGATGGGAGAAGGGAGGAAAAAGAATTTATATTAGTTATTTAATCCTTCAACTGTCTACAAGGAGCTCTACAAGGAGCAGCACCAATGGCCTCTGCCCAGAAGTGCTATCTGTAGGAAAAGCTGTAAGAACAACCCATTCTGGCATGAGAGCATTTAATTATATAAACATCATGAAAAAGTCTGTCATTTCTATGACTATGATCTAGTTAGGTCTTTATTAGTCTTTCAGCTTTGATTTCCCCACCTCACAGGGTAATAAATTATCTTTTTAACTTAAAATAGCTGTGTAGTGTTGAGATCAGAGATCATAGTGAAAATGTTATTTTCCATTATGGTCTGTCAGCCCCAACCTCACCAAGGTGAACAATAATGTGACCTCACATTGATACTAACCATCAGAGAATGCAGAATTACTTTTGAAAGTATTTTTTGCCTCTCTTGTTGCTGATCTCTTTGCAGTGGGAGTAAATGTATTTTCCTGATTTGTCAAGGAAGGAAGACGTGATCATGTGCTTATAGACTTTAGGGTAAAGGACAATGAAGGAACACTTTTTTTATCTTTCAAAAATGCAGAAAACATCTCTCTGTATACTCAGACATTTTTCTCTTCTATGTAGTTTTCTGAGCACCTGAAGGACAAGGGCACATATATTAGGTGGGCAAATACACTGGAATATCTGGCAGAGAAAGCCAAATTTTACTCTTAGACCTTCTCAAGTAAAACCTGAGAAAACAAGAAATCATGCAGTTCTGAAAGTTAATGTTTCCCAGATGAGAGAAAAAAACCCCACTTTTTCCTCTTGGTAGACAAAGAGTATTTCTAGCAGTATAATTGAGAATATTCATCAGTTCATGCAAGATTGTTATAATTGAAAGCCTTAATTCTGTCTTTTCAAGGTCACCTTGGTCCCTAACAGAGAATTGCATGCAAGCCAGGAGACTGAAACACTATTCCCAGACTCTACCACTGACCTGCTTTTGCAAATTATCTCACATCTCTTACTTCACTTTTTTTTCATATTTGTGAGGAAATTTTTACTGTACACTCCCTCAAAGGCAGGACTCCTTTTGTTTTAGTCACTATCTCTAGGCTTGGTTTGGACTTAGGAGAAGATTCAGATGTGTGTAGAGCTGTTTGCATTCTGTCTTAATGGTTAATAGAAAAACTGTGAAACAGCAAAAAGCATGAAATTCATCAACTTGTGTAAAAATCTCATCTTTGAAAGATAAATTCAAATAAATGGTGTAAAGTCATTCTTCTGTTTCAGCTTTAACATATTGTAATAGCTGACATTGGCAATCTGATTTTATTCTTTTTAACCTTAAATAGCAGTTTTTAAACATTGTACATCTTGTTATTAGAGGCTTCATTGCATTTTTTGTGAACTTTCTGTCTAGTTCAGGGCTCCATCTAGAGTGATGATTTAGCTTTATTGATGTGGTAATAAAATGGAGTTGATGTGGAGAGCTGTAGGCATGTCACACTTACTGACACTGATGTAAATTGCTTAACTAATGCCCAATGTGCAAGGTTGAAAGTGTCCCTTCAGACTTGGGGAGTTTACCAGAACAAATTCTAAATCAGACCTTATCCTTCTGGCATGGTTAAGCAATTCACAATAAAAGAGAGGTGCAAAAATTGAAAGCTTGAAGAAATTCTTTGAAATTTTTGTACAGTCAAGCAGAAAAAGAATAGAGCTTTCAGGGCAAAAGCTAATAGAAAACCCAAAACATACAGCCATATTTTTCAACCTAAGAAGATAAAAGTTGAAGCTACCCTTCAATGATGCAAATGAAGTGCTGAACAAAAATGCAGCTGTTTCATTGTATAAGTGTCTCTACAGCACTGACTATCATACTAATAAGATTTTAATCTGCAATGCTCATAAAGAGGTAAAGGACAAATTGTTTCTTGAAACTCATTCCATGTGAGATGGCTGTGTGGAGCTCGTTCAGTAATTCACAACCTCTCTCAGACATTCTGCTTTTTTATTTACCAGGGAGCTATCATGACTGTTTTTCCTTTTGGCAGTAGGGTAACAGCTTCTGGTACCTGCCTCACACTGGCATTTTAGATGTTTATCCTAGAGGAAAGATGTGTCCCAAAATGTTCCAGTGTTGTAACTGCAGCTAAATTTGTCCAGGCAGCTTTACAGGAGCAAGGTGCTACTGAAAAACAAAAAAACTGTGCTGTAAATTACAGGCTATTTTTATGGAAGTAGAAAATAGTTTTCAAATATTTCTGTCTCAAAGTCTTGAGGCTGCAGACAGCATACTACAATATAATGTATATATTCTATGATGGAAATAGAAGAAAATAATTTTAAATAAATTGTTACTTCCTTAAACTTGTCCATTTTTTTCTTTTTTGGAAGGACCCTGTTTCTAACTAAAATAAACTTTTTAAAATGAAATATGTTTAGATAATCTACTATCACAGGATTATAAGATTTTAGAGCACATATGTTTGATTACAGATATTTCTTTCTTCTAATCATCCTGCATGTGTAAGGACAACTTGAAATCAGAACTTGGTTTCTGATTATTATTTGCAGTTTCTCTTGAAACACCTTGGTTTGAAGACACCATTGTGATAATTAGCATCCACTGCATAAAGTAACTGCATTGACTGTAGACCTCTAGCACTTTCCATTTCACTCTTACAGCTGTGGGAAATAGAGGATTCCTCTTCATTCACCTGGATTTGTAGTTGTTGGACTCGATGATCTTTTTGGGTCTCTTCCAAAGCAGGATATTCTGTGATTCTTGTGAAGATACTCGGAAACATTTGTGTATGATTATCTGCACATTGGCAGCTCAATACAGAAAATCAGCAAAAAGTTTGCAACTTTAATAATGTTGCCATTTTAAGCACAATCTCTCGTAAAAGATGAAGTAAGGCAGAAGACGTGGCATGTGAACACTTAGAGATGACATTTCAGTTCAAATTAGAATTTCTGTGTAAGATTGCTTTCTTAGGAGACTGATGTACTTAGTAAATCAAAGGAACTTTTGAAGAGTAATTTGACACGAAGAGCGATGTGTTCATATTTTGATTTCACGAAGCACAAAAATGTCAGTTATCCGAATGGTGTTGATTATGTTTAACAGCTGCTTATCCAGATGACAAATAAGAGACTTGTGGGGAAGTATTCCAAAGTTTAAATCTGGCCTCTTTAGTACCTTTTTAGACATTTTAAACCATAACAAACAAAAACGTTGTCAAAAAAAAACTTTAAAAAAACACTTGGATTGTGTGTAATTTGTGAGTTGATGACTTAAGTTAAATTGTAATATAAATTATACTGAATTTTGACATTCACGAGCTCTATAAAAATTTATAGAAACTAATAGAATGCACTTGAAATAATAATGTAATTAATATCTTGTGGGAATGAGGCTATTAATCATGTTACAGAGGTAAAATCTGTACATTTGAAACCCTGCATTCTCTACTGAGATATTAATGTAGATTTTTTTGTGATGTATTCAGGGTGTGATGCACCCCCCATTTGGCTACTGACAGTACAAGAATAATTTCCATTTGCTTTCTAGAGAATTATAAGGGTGACTCAAGGTTTGAGTAGCCTTCACAGTGCCATATCTACTAAGATTTTCCATTTCATTACCATAGCAATAAATAAATTCTGATGTGAAATAAAAATTATTAAGTGTATTAGCCAGAAGGCAGTTGACAGAGCATGTACATTTGGGAAGGAGGGGAAAAAAGAGCAGAACTATTTTCTCTCCCTGATGTATGAAAAATACAGCTATTATAAAAAGCACAGTCTTAATTTTAGGCTGCTCGTATAGTGTTCTTTAACAGTTGAGAAAGACCACTCTTTTTTTATGGTTCTTTATACTCTTTGAATACTTAATAATGAGTTTTATAAAAAGCATCTGTAGGATAAACTGTATAAAACATAGCATCCATGGCACAATTTGTAACTTAGTAGATACAATTCTTGAGCTAAGTTATTATCAGACTAAAGACTCATTCATCCTGTACATTTTAAATGTTGGAGGAATCTGCTAATGTGCAAGGTGGCCCAAAATTAAAAAGTCATTTAATCAGCACGTTAATTGTTCTGTTGGTGCTTTTTTCCCCCCTTCCATTACCAAAAAAATCTCTTGACAGAGAATAATGGAGACTCTATAATTATGAATTAAACCCAATAAATGCTCTAGTCACATATTCAGGTAATGATCTTGCCTAGAGTTTATCAAAAATTTATGTGTTAAGGGAAGGGTAGTTGGAAGAGATGAATATCTTTTAGGAATAATTAAGTTATTATCATATCTTCTCTTAAAGGTATAGATAGAGTCTGTAAGAAGGATGTTCATGCTGGCAGGGTCAGGAGGGAAAAATTGCATATAAATTGTAACAGCATTAAATAAAGAGAGGTTTCAAAGTAGGGGAAAGGAGGGGAAAAAATTCTGTTTTCCTTGTGTCTGTGATCACTGATGAGATGAAATGGTGGGTAACATTGTGATGAAAGTCTATGTGTGGAATATGCAGAAGCTCTGAAACCATATTTTTAAAAAATAGCATTGTAATTATGTTGTTGACTTTGAAAAATGTTGTCTTTAATCCTCTGGATGGAGAAGAGTCTAACAAGTGAAGACAGATATTTTTGTCTGTACTCTGAGTACAGGAGAGAGATGGACAAATTCAAAGTTTAGTGATGTCAAAGTGTGCTGATCTCCAACCATGTTACATGAGTCCCTTCTGCCTTTTTTTTTTTTTTTGTGTCCATTCTTTCTTGGCAAAAGAGGGAAAGTTAAAGCTGGTTAGTCCCAGAATTTTTATTCATATTTGAATTAGTTAAAAGAATTGCTATGCTGCACCTGCCTATGGGGTGCAACTTGTTTTAGTGTCCAACCAAGTGGGTGGGAATTATAACAGAACTGAGAACACTCAAGTGATAATATTGGCCCAGCCTGAAACTTTTCACGTAAGACAATTACTTTGAAAACAATTTTTTTATTCATTGTTTATTTAATTTTATTTCACTTTTGACTCTTTTTTTTTACAGATTTAAATACTGCCATCTGCCTATTAATATTTCCTAGAATGATGCAGAGATCATCTCTTTTCATTCAGCTTTCCAATGGCACTTTTAATTTTGTGCCTCTCTCTGTTTTTCCTATCACTCCGTCCTTTTTATTGATTACTTTTCTTCTAAATTAGGCAGACATTACCATATTACCCTAACTGGATTTTATTTGCATTTCTTTGATCTTCAGGCTTTCTTGAAGAACTGGTAGAAACTGGTTCCCAGTTACTGTTGAAAGATGAAGTTATTACTTTGCTCATTATACTCAAGAGGAGTTTCTTTTATCTGTTCCTTTCCCCCCACCCGCCTTTTATTTTTTCCTTTCTTTTCCTTCCTTATTTTAATTTCATGAGGCATTTGAAATTTCTGGTGACATCAACCTTCATAAATGTGATTTCTGTTACTAATATTTTAGCATATTCTGATTTTAAAGGGACTCAGAAGCTCACCAAGGAATATGTCAGGGTTTGTTTTTTTTTTTCCTCATTGCAAAAGCTTCTGGGCAAATTAATGAGTTTAACACATTTATGCAGCCATGAAGCAGATATAAACTGCTTAAGGGGGTCTCAGAACATAATAGGCACAATTTGGGGGTCTAGGCATCAATCTCTCATGCACTTTAGGTACCTCTGAGATTCTAAGAGATCTGCATGAAGTGACAGATATGACACAGGACCTTTAGAAATCTGACCTTTTCTGGAGTGGCAGCTCTCAGCTTGGCAGGATACCCTGGAGCACCTGCAATGTTACTACTCTCATATACAGAACCAGCTGAATTCCACCCCAGATCTTTTGTTTCATGTTCTTAACATGCTGTAACACTTTGATGTGCAGTGTTTGCACTGTCATGCACCAAAACTTAGATATTGGGAAATACTCTTGTGCTTTACCTAAGAGCTGGGGTTATCTGAAAAGGTCCTGTCGCTTTAAATGTGATTTTTTTTTTTTGGTAGTGGTCCCTGTGGTGTATGCATGTATATGTTACCTCAACCATTGCCAGGGAAGAGACAGAATACTACAGGCTTAAAAAAAAAAATAAAATAAAGAATGATTTTTTTTTCCAAATTCCTGTTGTCTATAGAGTTAGGCATAATGAACTTCAGTATTTTATGGCTTTACAGTTAAATAAAAAATTAAATAATGACTCTTATTTTAGAAAATGAGGGCGATTTTAGTATCTGCATTGCTTTTAATAAACTGCCTTAAGTCTGTGTTGCTAAATGCCTTGTTGGAGGAATGGAGGGGAAAAACCTTCCTTTAGTCGCTCTTTCTAAGAAAGTGCAGGCATGAATTATTTTTTTAGAGAAGAAAATAAGTTCCTAGTAAGGAGAAAGTAAAGGAAAAAAGATGGGAATAACAAAAAAAGGGTCACTTTAACCTTCCCCCTGATTCAAGACAAGATCAACAATTAGACAGCAATTAGGTGATAGATGTCTTTCTAATACACTCTGGAAATTCAACATTTTACTGTGGCCATCTAGGCAATCTACTCCAGCACAGCTTGTAGTTATGAAAGTTTCCTTCCTAAATGTTTATTGGAATTAAACACTTCACCTCTATTAACAAATTTGTAGTTCCTTCCTATTTCAGACAACCTTTTCTTTAAAGACTAGCAGGCCTCTTTACGACTCTTTACCTCACTAGACTTTATAAATCCATTGCCCCACCATAAATTACATTTTTAAAACTTCTTCTCTCTTGTCTCTCTTAGTCTTAGTCACTTCACAGTTTTCTTGCAGTTTTCAACTGAAAATCCACTTTGCCGCTGAAGTATTTCAAGCTATAATTTCCTACTTGCAAATACCTTCCCTTCCTTTTTTTTTTTTTTTTTGTTCTTCTATTGTCCCGAACCACCAGCCCTCCAAAAGTATCTCACTCAATGTTTTGTAAATGCCAACAGAAAGGTCATGAGAAGACTTGTTTTCATTGCACTTGGGGATATTATTGGGAAAGGAAAAAAGAAATAGGAGGCAACACCTTCAAAGTCTGATTCTGACTGATATAATCCTCTGATAATGTCATCCACGGTCTTCTTTTGTGCTTTGCAGTGGAAACATAATTTCTTATGCTAAAGCTGGAGAAATCATAGAATTTTCTCAATTATACAGTATTGAGCAACTAGCATGTGAATGTAGTGCTGAAACTCAGCAGAAAATTATTTTAGAGAGTTTAAAAAAAATTACAAGTGTTTAATGTAATGAAGGCAATAAAACACTTTAATCAAGCCTAGTGCTGTGCAAATCATGACAAAAATTAGCTGAGCAACAAAATTCATTTTCCTTTGGACTATTTTATTCCCTTCAGATAATAATGACAAAGTCAGTTTGTGCTAGTTGACAGTCATTATTTCTTTTTATCTGCCTAGATGCAAGAGAGGGCTTCCAGCTGAAAAAGATGCATTACTTTAGGTGATAAGTAGAATCTTTCTATGTTGCCTGCAGTTTAATTCTAATAATTTGATGGTGCTGTTCTAGAGCAAATGACACTCATACTTGACAGTCCCACATAAGGTGCACATCCTCCCCACCCCTCCAGCCCATGCCTCTCCTGAAACACCAAACCAAAACTCAAACATACCTTGCATTATGAAATTCTAATAATGCATTAATAAATGCACTAAAAAGGAAAAACATTTCCTTTTAGGTGCTTCATTCATGTACATTAAATACTTCCTAGTGGTACTGCTGAAATTATTTCCTTTGTGGTCCTTTACTTCTAATAGAAGAAAATAAGTAAAATAAAGGGCAGCATTTCATTTCTGATAGACTTCATGGAACCATGGAATCATGGAATCATGGAATCACAGAATCACAGAATGGTTTGGGTTGGAAAGGACCTTAAGGATCATCTTGTTCCATGGCCCTGGATGTAGGCAGGGACACCTTTCACCCGACCAGGTTGGTCACAGCCCCTTCTAACCTGGCTTTGAACACTTCCAGGGATGAGGCACCTACAGCTTCTGTGGGCAACCTGTGCCAGTGCTTCACCACCCTCACAGTAAAGAATTTCTTCCTTATATCTAAACTAAACCTGCCCTCTGTCAGTGTTAAACCATTACCTCTTTTCCTATCAGTTCACACCCCTGTAAAAAGTCCCTCTCCAACTCTCCTGGTGGTCTTGGAGAACCTTGAGGTGTGTTCCATCCCAAACCATTCTATGATTTGTATGAAGAACATATCTAGATTAATGACAAATATCTCAAGTTGGCTTCTAGAATATTAAGGCAGAGGCTGCAATTTCTATTCCCAATGTTTTTGGGAGTGCAGAGTGGAGGGGAAGGTCAGACAAATTTTTTGCAGTCGTAACTTTGGTAGCTATAGTTTCTGCTTTAGGCATTTTTTTCATATTGTTGTTTTTTGTATGGAGAGATATGTGTGTCCTTGCATGGGATCAAGCTTGCATGATTGATTAAAAAAAAAAAAAAAAGAACCAGTTCAGTTCATCCAGCAGCACTCACCACCCTCTGGCATTTAATTATGTAGCTCTGCTAACTATATGAGAGACGCTTTTTCTTTTTTTATTTTTTTTCACACGCTTTTCATAAGGCTACTACATCTTTATTGGCTATATTGAATATGTGTCAATGGAGTTGTTTTTCATGCTGCATGAGTGCACTGATGCTGTGAATATGCTTTTGGCAGCTCTAAAATAGAAAGCAGTAACATCAGTGCAATAGAAGACGACCAGTTCAGGACAGACAAGTGAGAGAGCAGCTACCACATAGCCTCATAGAACAGTTGTTAATAATGGATTAGAATCCTCTCTGAGGCTCTGAGATAGGGCAGATAAAAATGATAACCAGTTTTGTGTCATATGCATGACGTAAATTCAGTTTGCACAATTAATAGCATTAAGTACCATAAAATACAGCAAAATTTATAATTTATGGTGCAGAATACTACTGTAAGCAGAAAACAAAAATGCTTTCATGAGGCTTTGAAAAAAGATATGTAAGGGAAACTTATTAAATCTATTATAGCATTTTTTTATTTCAAAGTGAGAAAACAGTTATTAGAAGGCTGGCTTTAAGAATGAACTATCTGCTGGTAAATAATGCAGCTTTGATGAATCACAGAGGAAGTGTACCTAATGTAAAAGCAGCATGTCATGAGGTTTTGTGCCCACATTACCAAAAAAGGTGTTCCTTGGATGGGCATAAAGGGAAAACCCAACAGTCAAGCCAACTGAAGTGGCCATCTCTTCTTACTATTTTTAAGTGGAGACAAACTTTGGAAGAGCGTCTACTGAAGAAGCACAAAACTAGATTGAATTGTTTTCAGGTAATGTGTCAGTTGCAGAATACCTTGGCTGCTGTAAGTAATATGATTAAATATGATTGGCAATTGCATATGGTTGTGTCTAAGAGATTAACATTAGATATGCCTGTCATATATCATTCCTAATTTGCAATTATTTTTTGAAACTTGTTATGAATATGTTCTCAGAATTTCTGTTAATGCTCACCCAAGAATATGATGCTTTAAAAGGCTAAGACAGTTCTCACTGATACTTTCTGAAGTGTCAGAATGTATAATTTAGTAGGATTTGCTGAAAATCAGGGAGTCTTGGCAACATCTCAGATGAGAGTTCTGAAGTAAGGGATAATTCATTTTGGGTATCAGTATGGCTATATGAATTCTGTAGTGAATATAATGACTTCTATGTAGTATTACATGTCAAAGATTACCAAGAAAGTCTTATTTCCTCGGCAGTATATTTTCTCTATTCCATATTTGATTAAAAGCAAATTGAAAATAAATTGTTTGCAATAAATGCAGTAATTTTTAAAGAAGAATGTTGGCAGTCACTGTAATGTCTGCAAGACTCCGCAAGTTTTCACCACGCTTCAACTTCATGGTTTGAAATCCCAAATTAAACTGTGTTAATAATAAATATGGGCTTGGAAATGGTAAAAATACAAGAAAAAATGATATCTCAATATGACTAGGTAAGAACTTGGTTAAGGTCAAAGTCTTCTGCACTTCAGTGCAAGCAGAATTGCAATAATAATCTCTGGAATATATCTGACTAATAGTGTTACAATTGTGTACAATGCTATTTATTTCTGTTTTCAGGGTCTTTGTGTAGCAAACTTAGTTTCTACTATTATTTTACTACTCTGATTAAACAAATTTATTCTCATCAATGCTGTTAGTTGTAGATAGACATTTATAAGTAATGCAAATAAAGACTTATTCTAAGTTAACCTTCAAACAGAAATCCTTTTAAACTTCAGACGACAAAACTTAACTGTACAAAAGAGCATAAAGCATTTTTTAATGAGGACTGAATTATATTATGGTTCTGGTAGCAGTACTTGAGCGATAATGGGAAATGGGTCATAACAGTCATTCACAATTCCATTCTTTTCAGAAGTTTCTTTTATAAATGCACTGAAGGCTGTAAGAGAGGATTATTTTAAAGAATTCTTGTACTGTTCATTTTCATAATAATCATTTATGGAATTAACTGTTTTGTACTCATTTTCTTGCACATCTCTAGGAAAATAAAAACTCAGAAAAAAAAGGATAGAATATATTTTTAAATGTACTTTCATGTTTTTAAGAACTGAAACATAATTATTTTTAAATGTTCTGTAGCACACATGACTTTGATTAAACAAATATGTAAATTTTTAATCTTTCCAACTTTAGTATGTGCTAGTGGAAGGAAAAAATTCTAAAGGAAGCAACTTTTTGTAAATTTAAAATATAGAGATTTATTGTATTACCATGCTTAACATAGGAAGCTCTACAGATATTTGAATACAAATAGATTTGCCATTACAATATGAACAAGGCAATGGTTATGATTTATTTTCATGATATGGTATGTATGAAGTGATTTGCAAAATCTGTATAGCAGCTTGGTATTGATTTTGAGTGTAGGTAACTGATTCTTGGGGAGGGGGAAGAGCAGAATATATTTGGTTCATATATTGCCACCTTTGAGTTTGGGGTGGAGAGTCAATAATGCTATTTATTGGGTGATCATAAAGTGCAGATTGATCTAGGAAAGAAACTCTGGGTGATAAATTGCAAGAGGATCTTGAAAGACTGTAAGATAAAATGGCTGATGAAATTTAAACTGAGCAATTTTAGATCTGTGCATGTGATGGTAGAAACTTGCGGATGAACACTTTTAATATTGTAAGTTTTGGATACCCAAGACAGAAATCTTACTTATGGTCATTCCCAAATATAATAAATTCAGCTAAAAAAAGAGAAAAAAGCCCACACAAAGAAACCACAAAAAACCCCAACAAAAATCCAAACCTCAAATCCCTTCTTCTATCCTAGAAATTATTAGGAAAAGCAGAAAAGCACAGAGCACAGAAAAAGACTGACATGACCAGAGATGAAGAGAACAGATGCAGAATTTCAGGCAGGAGTTACTCTTTCAATGGGACGACCTTTGCAGGAAATAACTCCTGGGACTTAACAAAACAGTTCAAGTGGTTTCTGTAATATCTCACTAATCTCAGCTCCGTCTGGAAACAGCCTTAGTATTATGGAATCACAGAATGGATTGGGTTGGAAGGGACCTTAAAGACCATCTAATTCCAACCTCCCTTCCATGGGCAGGGACACCTTTCCCCAGACCAGATTGCTCAAAGCCCTGTCCAACACAGCCTTGAGGCCTTTTAAGTGTCCTCTTCCCATTCTCTTTTTTTTTTTGTCTCTGAGCAAGAGAAATTTCTATCATATTGACAATCAAATGAGATTCATTTGACTCATATAATTGTGCTCTGGAATGGGTTTGACGCCCTTCTCACCTTCCTTTATATGTCTTTATTGCTGTGCATGTTCAATATCTGATGTTTGAAGTTCTTTGAAGTCTGAAAATCTTGCAAGTCCTTCATTGACTAAATTAGGTCTCTGCTGAACCCTTTTACTGGAGAACCAGTTTCTTCCTTCACAGGTGCTATCATGATAGTAGCAATTTGGAGTTAAAGTTATATGTGCTGCGTACATATCATATTTTGTGTTCACTTTTCCAGTCTTTAGGTCTCCTGAGTAGTCTCTATTCCCCATAGAGAGTGTCACGTATTTTGTGTCAACTTAACTGTCTGCCATAAATATTTTGCAGGCTGTAATTTCAAGAGAGGGGGGGAATTAAGTATTTTCCTTTGCATGCAGGTTGCAGACAGCTTGCTGTGCCACCAGTTGTTTCTTTGCTGTTTTCATGCTGTTACATGGGAGTTATGCTTGAATGCAGCCAAGTATAGTAGGTATTTTCTTCTAGCTATTGCAGTTTGTTGCACACTAGTGTCCCTTATAATGGAATTGAACAGAATAAAAAATTTATTCAATTTCTTAATGCAATTTTACTCTAATTAGATAGGGAAGGAAAACAACTATCTATAATTGTTATACTGCATAAATCTTTCATGGCCAAAACAAATCCTTGAGCAAAGAAATACAGTCTTCCTTCCCCTTCTTCCTGAGTCTTCCCCTGCTGTCATTGTAGTTATTTTGCCTTCTGGTGTTGTTTTTTGAAGTGCCAAAGTAGTGAATTTCAAAGGCAAAGAACAAGAGACAATAAAAGAATCTTTCTTTTGTTTCACACATATAAAGCAGTTGTCCTCTGCAGTATGCAATTCCGTTAATAACTGGTCTTAATCTACTATATTGGGACAATTAGTCATATAGATATTTCTGGACTACTTTTATACTAAATGAATATAAGTCAGTGTTACAATGGACCTGTGTTAACACCATTAAGAATAAAGTGAGACATTGCATAATTGTGAAAAGTATGCACTGAGTGATTTTCTAAATACATTTGTTCCCATACCACTTGATCACGTACTAGGTGCTGGTGGACTTCACGAATTGATTCTTGAAAACCCTGTCCTTTTAGGGTGCAAGAGTTCTACTGAAGAGATCAAAAGGGATAGAGCAGGAGAATAGCATTTCATCTCATGAATCTCTTCTCTAGTATATGACTGCAGCCTGACTGAGACAAATTTAGCTTATAAGATTATTAGGTTTAATAAAATCCAAACCAGAGAAATATTCCCAAACTGGAAAGAAAACATGATATAATTTTACACAAGCTTAGGAATATCAATAACCAGTAGATGGGACTACTGTGAATTGAATTGGAAACCATATTTTAGAATCATGTCACTGTGGTAGATAAGCACCACATAAAATGTAGCTTTAATATTTGAAACCTAGAAACACTGCAGCTCAAAGAGGTTTTATTAAGGAAGCTGGAGTATTGCTTTGCTAGCTCACTTGAAAGGAGTTTACAGATACTTTTCATAATTATACTGTTAGCATTAAAACTAAAATTAGCCTGTAAAATACTCAGAAGAGACATTCTGAACTTAATAGTCAGTGTCTATTAATCCAAAAGTGTCTATTAATCCAAAAGAATGTCATCCTGGTCCTGTGTGAGCTATGGCAGAAGAAAAGCAGGTATTTACTTCTAAGTTTCACACATCTGTCTTCTTCAGGACACAGTTTTCAGTGTCTGAAACTGGAACAAATATGATACCAAACTGCTGTATGATGCCAGAAAGTGTTTTTAATAAAGCTAAAGGAGTTTGTACTAAGGAGAGCACAAACGATCACAGAGATGTACTACAGTAGAAAGTAGTCACTGTCCTGCTTTCCACTGCCCCACCCCTGCTGGATAAGAGATGCTTCTTTCCTTCCAATACAGAATAAAACTCGAGAGCAAACCCTGAAAACTTTCACGGAATTCAATTACTTAATAAAAATCAGCAGCATTTGGGGATGAGGTCATGGGAATGAACATGACTGTCTTTGCTCCTGTAAAGCTTTCATGGAGTTGTTCTTATCATTTGCTATATTTCAAGTAGTTTCCATGGAGAAGGAAATGGGTTCATGAGACATCAATTTTGGTGTACATAAATAGTGCTGTAGGGATGATACAGATGTGTAAGATTCCTAAATATTGCCTTGGTCATGAATGCATTTTATAAAGGAATTTCAAGGATTGGAATCAATTTATTGGCTATATTCACTGGAATTTGCATGTTGTATTAGTGTTTTGCTCATTTGAGATAGTTTTAAAAATCTGTTTTGTTTGCTGTAGTCAGATTATATTAACCAAAATAGGTACATGAGCACACTGCAGTGGGTTTTTATGTAAAAGCAGCATATTTCATTGCCATGGTACATGTATACTTTCTGGAGGTGGGAATAATGCCCTTTAATTTTTTATTTCCTGAAACTTCAATAGTTGCAAAAATTAAAGTCAGATTTTGAACTCATGAAGTGGAAAATGTTTGTTGTTAAGAAGACTAAACTAATAAAGCTGTAGTAACTCATCCTTCTGATTCCTAACACAAGCTTTTGTTTTTCCTGTGAGAACCAGGGCACAAACCATGTGCCATCTCGTGGCTTCTGTAGTCACTGCACTTGGTTTGACAGAGCACAAGTGTTGGCTGAAATATTTTTTGTGTCCTTTCTTTTCAACTTGCACACAAACCCTGGTTGAGAAGAGAAGTGGGAAATGGGACTCTTCAGAGAGAAAATAACGTTGTATGCCACTGAAAATGTATTGAGATGAAGCATAGAAATTTGGGGATTTTTTTTTTCTCTCTTAGCCCCCTTTTCCCACCAGATGATGTCATCCTTGAAGCAATTTTGCTATAATTGTTCATCACTCATCTAAATGTAAAGCTCTTGGCAATAGTGAAGTCAGCTCCTGCTTTAGTATTCTACTTGCATGTTGTAATTAAAACAACACTGGCTACTGTGTCTTTTAGATAGAAGCTTTTAGCAGTGTATAAACAGAAGGTCACAACTTAACTGGGCCCATTGTTTCACTTAACTAGTTTCAATACAACCCATCACTTTTTTATTTGAGAAATATAACAACAATCAGGTTTCACCTGGATTATGAAGAAAGGCAACATAGTAGCACCCCTCCCCCCCAAAAAAGCAGAAAAAAAACACAACAAAAAAACCCCACAACAAAGACAAACCAACAAATTATTATTTTGCAGTCCTATGTCATATTTTTAAGAACATTTTTGTCATCCTTGTGATTCATTTTGTGGCATATATTAGCAGTTTACCTGTGCAAAACTTCGAAGTATAATCTTTCACGGAGGATTAAAATGTTTTTCTAAAGAAACATGGCATTATAGCCAATAAGTCTCTGGAGCAGTGGAGCCCAGGCAGCAGCAAATATGGAAAGTAAGATGGTATTTTTGTGATCAAGGGTTAAGTGACAGATCAATTCATGTGTTAAAGAACACACCAGACCACTTTCTGCAGAGGACCTGCTGTTTCCAGGAGAAGGGAGGGAGAGGAGAGGGCTCCCTTTGCTGTGATGCCATCTGCAGCAGGAGTACTGCAGAGAGCACAGGCAGAAGTAACAGTTTAGAAAGCAAAGCAGGATGGTAGATGGATGGAAGGAAGCAAGGCGTGTGCAAGCTTGGCAGGTTTATGATGGAACTGTGGCAGGTTATGGAGATTTCATACTTCCAAGACTCCATGCAGCAAGTTTATAGTCTTATTGCTTGAAATCATAGAATCATACAAATATAATGAATATATATATATATATATATATATATATACACATACAAAATGTTGAATGAGAACTGCAGATCTATATATATTCATGCTTCTGACAATGATCCTGTAATGCCAGATCAGAAGTGTAAAATAAGAGGATGAATAAATGTTCTCTTTCTATCGACACAAATACTTTTCAGAACTCAGAACTCTGTCTCCCATATGGGAAAAAAAAAGCACATTTCCGGTCATTTAAAGGATTGTGTGAGCACTGGCCAAGTCTGAGTGCAGTTGAATCTATCTTGATTTCAGCCAGAATTTGCACTGAAATTCCTTGACTCCATCTGCTGATTTGACACCTTTGTCTGACTTCTTCAGCTGAATTTCTTTTGCATGTGCTTTGAATCAGATATTGCTTCATATTGCTGAACAGTAAGGTTGTGATCCTTTACATGTTAATCTTTAAAAACAGCAGCATGGTTTGGCCTCTATGAGCAAATGCAATTTCCCTTTAAGCTCTGCATTGAATTGAAACAAAGAGTTTGCAACACACGCTTCAGTGTGATACTTAATATTTGGAAAAATGTTCTGTTCCAGTGGTCATAATTTCAGCTTTGAAATTTTAAAAGGAAGTCACATGTTGTGAGATTTGCAGGGGTCCCAGGATGAGGGAAGAGACGAGAATCTTAACTCCATGTTTCAGAAGGCTGATTCATTATGTTATGATATATAATATATTAAAAATGCTATATTAAAACTATACTAAAAGAATAGAGAGAAAGGATTAATCAAAAGGCTGGACAGGAATAAAAAGGAATGAATAACAAAGGCTTGTGACTGACCAGAGAGTCTGAGCCAGCTGCCTCCTTGATTGCTTATTAAGTAGAAACACCTCACATGGACCAATCACAGATGCACCTGTTGCATTCCACAGCAGCAGATAGTCATTGTTTACATTTCTTTCCTCAGGCTCCTCAGCTTCTCAGGCGAAGAAAATCCTGGCAAAAGGATTTTCATAAAATATGTCTGTGACAGTCACACAACTACTGGACAACAGAAAGGCAAATTGCTTTTGCAAAAAGCTCAAAAGTACAAAATGTAAAATATTGTATGAAATTAATTGATGAAAAATTGGAGAGTATTTAAGATGCAGTTCAGGAGTCTGTAGTCTAGATCAGCCCTCAGAAACCGGAAAGGAAGCAAAAGGACAAATACCTTTGGGAGTACAAATATTGGAGGAAAAAAAACCCCTAAAATGAAAAGCAGCAAGCTACTGAAATGTAGACATGAATGTTTAAAGATTTTAAGCTCAAATATTGGTATTTAATCTTCATAGCATATATATGCAATCATTTGGATTTTAGAGCTCTCCTCGGAAGGACTCCAGCCCACAATACTGCTTAAAGATGAGTCAATTATGATTTCATGGGCAGTTGCTGTGGACTTTGTCCAACCTGGTCTTGGAAATCTCCAAGGACTGAGACTACACAGCCACTCTGGACATCGTGTTCCAATGGTTGCATTCCTGTAGTTTCTGACAGGATGACAACTGTGAGATTTTAATTCAGATTTTTTCTCCTTACAAATTTGATTCTCCAGTTTTGTCCAATTGGCCACAGTTGAGCCCAGAAAAGAAAAAACAACTTTTGTGAGATTTATATTGAAAAAATATCTTCAAAAATATATCATTTTTCTGTCATTTTACATATCCCATTTATTTTATTGATTTATCTTTACACCACTTATTGTCATTATTAGCTTTTCTAATTTATTTAGCATTATTTTTTCTCTTTTGTTAATAACTGAGGATTGATTTCACCCTTCCTTGCCCCAACCTACTGTGCTTTATTTAATATAATTACTATGTACCCTTTTTTTCTGAAGATACTACGTAAATGCAAGTCACATTTAGCTCTTTTGCACACTTTCCCCCTTTTATTTTTTTCAACCACATGCTGTCAGCAGCTAACTTCCAAAAACCTTCATTCTTGGCTCAAATCTTGCAGGCTGTGAAGGAACAAGTAATGAATATCCTAAATTTAAAAAAAACCTGTTGAAGCCAAGTGGGGAAATGTAGGAAACAAATCAGTAATTACCCAGTTTATTACTGAGGAAACATTTAGGAATGTGATACAGATCTTTAAAATTCTTAAATATTTTTTGAAAATATTTCTCTTACTGTAGGAGGTTTAGCAGTGTAGCAGGCAATAATTCAAGACCAAGTTACTGTATTGAAAACTACAAGTTGATCTTACTTAACTTTTAATCCTCTTTTTCTTTTAGAGTGTGTGATTCTTGCAGTGCTCTTTAGTTTGTACAGTGACCTTTTCAAGTATGCAATCACTTGCAAATTTATTTAAATAATATATCTGTTTTGGTCCTGGCTGATTGGCTGTACAATTACTGAACATTAACAAAGGGCACACAAGCTGGGATATGCAGGTAGCTATATGTAAAATTAGATAGATAAAATTGTTGTATTGTCAGTGTTATGGAAAAAATACTGTGTATTCATTGAAACTGTTTCAGGAAGCTGATAGACTAGTATGAACCTTAAATATTCACATATTTTGTTGACCCTTAGAAGCAACACTAAAGGACTCTTCAGAAGAGAAAGAGAAAAAAAAAGGGACTCATTATAGTCACTTCTAAAATAAATACTTAGCAAAGATACTGTTATTTACTAAAACCATCTGGGAAAGTGTCAGGTTTATAATTTCAATCATGTGAAACTGCTCTTAATTATTAATTATATTTGATCAGTCCTTTTGCAAAATACATTCAGATTTTTTATATCCATTATTTTGAGCACTACTTCAAGGCTGTCTTATTAAATGTATTGGATCAGAAAAAGTTCATAAGGAATTTAAGAATTGCTATATTAGCATTAAAAATAATCAAAGTTGTATTTAAATAAGGTTAATTTAAATGTAAATGCATTTAGTGTAAATTGAAATGTTAATAATCTGCTGTAATTCATTGACTGGGATCAAAAGAATTTAAAAATTACTTTTGCATCAGGTGTTAACTATTTACAAGTTAGAAAAAAACCCACTTAATTTGAAAAGTCTTGTCTTCAAAGCATTCTCAAATGTCTTTTGTGTTAAAAAGCTTGCTTGATATCATGGAGAAACCTAATTTGTGTTTTGCAAGTGCAGTTGATGAAATTTTCCAATTTGATTTTGTAGCTCTTGACTCCATGTTGACAAGTAATCCTCAGAATTCTAAAAAACAAAAAGGGAAAAAAACCCAACAACACGGAACTGGTAAAAAACACCCACAGAACTGATAACACCTGCTACTTTTGTAATGGCTTGCTTCTCCCTGTCCAAAACTCTGTATCACTTGCAGGGGGGACAGCATTCCATTGAGCTGTTTCTCTCCCCTCCTCCCTTCTGCTACTGGGGATCCTGGTGCTGGGGATGTTTGCCAGCACTGGCACAAGGAATCTTCGCTGGAAGCAGGGCTGCTGGAGGGACTGGTGTACTGGAGTACAGCACCCCACTCAGCACCCCCGTGGGCTTCAGGTATGCAGGCAGGGTCGCTGCCTGTAGGACATTACTGCACCTTGTGAAGGTTTTTGCTGTAACAAGGGCTCTGCTCTGAGAGAGACTGAATTTGACTGAAGCTACGTCTTGGCCTCATTAATGGTGTCTCGAAGAACTGGGAACCAGCCCAAAGCGCTCCTGCAGAGCGCTTGGCTCCGCACAAGAACAGCGTCATGCCACCTTCCCTGTGCCCTTCTGCAGTCTGCCCTTGGCAGTGGGGCTTTACCTGGATGCACAGAGGCACTCAGGGCAGAATGACACAGGGAGGCAGTGCCAGGCAATTATTATGCTTCAGATTTCAGCAGTAACTCCTTTTACTGATGCCTGAGCTATGTGGAAAATCTCAAAGGCACAACACAGACTTCCATCTCTTGTTTTGTTCTATATTTGTTGAAGTTCAGCTCTTAACACCTACTTCTGAAGAGACTTCTCCCATACAGACCCACTAAATGAAATGGCTCTTTGTTTGGAAACCCATATGCCCTTATTTATTGTTTTCATTTGGTACTAACAGCACAATAAATTGAAATCTGATGTTGTCATTAAGAATATTCAGTAGGGGGAAAAGTTATCATCAGTCAGGGGTACCAGTTACAATAGCATGGGCTCATCTGTTTATCTTGGAATGAGTTGTATCGTTACCCTTCTGCTCATGGAGCTCCACCTGGGAATGGGTGAGGAGGAGACCACGAGCCTATGGGTCAGGATTAAAGAGAGGACAGGGACAGGTGGCATCATAGTGAGGGTCTGCTACAGGTCACTCAAACAGGAATGCAAAGCAGTCTCTCTGTAGACAGTGGATCAGTCTCAGATTCACAGGCCCCGGTCCTCATGGGGAACCTTGATATCTGTTGGAGGGACAACATACCAAGGGTGTTTGATAATATGTACTTAATGGTAACCTTCAAAAAAAGTCATATTTTCAAGGGTGTAAAAGAAGTAATACATTCTACATTTAATCCATGTTTATTTATGTGCTGCCTTCATGTTTATGTACTTTATCTCATTACTTTTAATTCTAGCAAGAATATAATAAATGAAAATCTGTGCTTATTTGGTCAATACTGTCATTAAGATACTTTGGAATGTCACAGGACAGGGATGAGAAGTAAAATCCAAGGTCCATTAAATTGTGAATACTGGTTTCTTTAATGAAGTACAAAAATTAATTAACATGAATTTGCTAGATCCACTCATACACTGGTGGCTTGTTTCTCCTTTACAGCACCATTCAATCTGTACTTGAAAGTGTCTTGGCTAGCATATCATCTTTTTAATATGTTTGCCAACTCCCAGGTGGATGCTGAAATATTTTGAAACAGAGCTGCTAACAATTTTCATTAGAGAATCTCTTGGTGAAGGTCTGAAAATGTATTTCTTGGTACCTGAAATATCTAAATGAGAGCAAGAAGAAGGAGGAGGCTTGGAAGTGTCTTTCTCTTATGACAGAAATACTTATAATAGTTAAAAAACAGTAAAGGGTGTCACAATGTCTCAGCCAGGGGAATGGAAGTATAATCAGAAGCTTCAACACTAGAGGCTGAAACAAACAGATGCGGCGAGTGAAGAAGGGAAAGGTGAAGGTGGAAGAGAGCAGAACCACTTGGAGCAGCTGCCATGAGGACAGAGAAACATGTACCTCAACACTGTCTGGGAATCTGAATCAAGTGGATGTAGAAAAGTGTCAACCTTTCTGGTCTACTGATGCTGTAACACAAAAAAAAAAAAAAAAAAAAAAAAAAAAAAAAAAAAAAAAAAAAAAAAAAAGTAAATGTTTAGCGTATTTCAAGGGAAAAGTCTGGTTGTCTGGTTGAGATAAATTATAGACTTAGTAAAAACCAAAGTTACTTACATCATAGCCACCAGATCTGAATTTGATATTGTCATGGTTTAACCCCAGTCAGCAGCTCAACCACACTGAGTCAGCACAGCCACTCACTCGCTTTCCCTCACTGGGATCTGGGATAGAACTGGAAAGATCAAATGATAAAACCCATGGGTTGAAATAAAGACAGTTTAGTTGGTAAACCAAACGCTGCTTGTGTGAGCAAAAAAAAAAAACAAGGAATTCATGCACCACTTCCTATGGTCCAGCTACAACCAGCAAAGGTGGGCAGAACTGATAACTGATAACATTAGAATGGCTTGATTCTGTCTGTACAAACATTTCTCAGTTTGTAACTTCAACAAATTTTAAATGTTCAACTAAAATTTTTTGTGTTCTGTGTCTACCTCAAGCTAGCTGATCTGACCAAATTTTATCCATAATAATTTAGTCATTTATGGACTAATATTTTTGTATTCCTGACATTCCAGCACTTCTGGAAGAGCCAGATTATTTTCTTTAATGGTGGTGCTTTTGAAAATGCAAACAAGTTTGGCTGAGTTACAATCCAGGATTCACAAAGGCTCTCCATATATTTGCTAGAGATAATAATTAAGTCTTCAAAGAGCTATTTTTTCTTGCACATGCTGAACGTTCTTACTGCTCCCACTGCTAACCAAAGTGCATGGATATTATTTTCCCAGGGATTAAGCATGATTAGCTTCAAGATGAAGTTAACCTTTTGCCATAACAAGTCACTCCATCCTTGGATGTGTATGTTTATTGCAACTGAAAGCACAGAGTCTTTCTGTTCTATGCCCAGTATAATAGGTCTGACTGAGAAACAGACTGTATGAGTTTGGGAACAGCTCTGTGTTAACACAGCCACATTTTGAGTCCGGGTAGCTTTGAAACTGGGCATTAGTGGTTATATGAATCCATCTGTCTTGATGGGTTCTGTGTAAGACAAAATAAGGAGAGTGCAGCTGGGAACCAGGAGGGGAGAGAGGAAACATAATGACTCGGATAACAAACTCTAGGGCAAATTAGAGCACAGGGAAATAAAAAAATACCAGCAAACAAACAAAAAACCCAAACTGAAAACCTAAACTCACTTTCACACTAATTTTGGATTTTTGATTTATTAATGCTTGATAAGTCAGGATTTGCTCAGCCTTGTAAAGCAGTTGAAGTGTATGAGTAAATTTGTGCTGACTTCAGATGCATTTTTTTGGTGTTTTTTTTGATCTTGTTGCAAATTAGACCCAAAGCTTTCAACTTCAATAGTGAGAAAACTAGGCATATGCAATGACCACAGGTGATAATGTTATTTTAAAAGGCTTCCCTAGTGAAACGTAGAAGCACTTTGGCAGAAGGGCTGGTTGAAGCCAGCAGTCACAGGAATGAGTAAGTTATTTCATCCGTAAGATCTTGATTGTCTGTACACACTGTTGAGCTGCAGATGAGAGAGGAGTCTTGAAAAGAGTTTCATGTAGATAACCCCAATATAATTCCAAAGGAGAATAGAATAATATTTTATTCTTTGCTGTTCCTAAGATATCACAAATTACATATATTCTTCAGACTTATTTTCTTTTCCCAGTTAAACAGTAGGTACATATGATGTTCCATATGGGTAAGTGACTTTAACAATCATTCTGGAAAGCTTAATCAGATGACAAATACAACATCTGTTTACATATCTCCATTAAAGATAACTAACATTCTTTTCAAAGTCACCCTCGGGGTCTGGGGAGATAATCATGATTCATTACTGGAGAAATTGGAGATTATTCTTTTTGTAGTTAACATCAATAACAACGGAATTGCAAAATCTAGTAAAATATGGAAATTATCACAATCAGAATGATTTAGAATCAGATGGGATCTGCCTCTAGAAGCAGAAATGTGACTGTAATAAAGACGGGAATACTAAGAACCAGATTCTGTACTGCTTTTAACTGTTTAAATATGGTGTTTATTTGCATATGGGGAGGGAGACAGAGCTCTAATTCTCTGTATTTTCTGATCAGTCGTACCCAATGCAGTGCATACATGCTAAGGTATAGATCAGTGCATTGCTCAATGTCCAGCCCAATTTTCTTCTTCATTGTGTGACTCAGCCATTCGTGAGAGAGGGCTAAAGTCAGAGTAAATAGTGACCTTTCCTCAATGAATAACTTTTGCTTTTTATAAATTGACTAAGTAGGCTGTAATGTACCACCAAGTTTCTAGATTTAAACTATGAGATGAAATAAATTACTTTTCTGGATTGAAGCTTAATTGGGTCTGAATTGTAGCCTTTTAAATGCTATGATATATTTACATTTTACAGATGGATTGACAGCTTTTGTGAGGACAAAAATGTAATTGAAAATAATTGCCACATTGGCAGTGCTGGCTGACTGGTGAGCATGGGAAGCATTTCTCTTACAGGTTAATTCAATTAAAATACCACAGTTCCAGGGGAAAAAAAAAAAGTGTATTATTTATTCATCTTTTTGCTGTATTTGAGCCCATTGGTTTATGATGAGCCCTCTAGGTCACTGAGAAGCAACATTCTCTCTCTAACTCCTTTTGTGATGACTGGAACTGGTTGTTAGTGTCCTACTATCAAAATTCTTTCATGTATCCTGATATGCACCAACCCCAAAGTGCTCCAGACTTATAGGTTTATTTTTTTACAGTTTTCCAGATGTTTGACAGTCAAAGCAAAGAGATTTGAACATTGCAAATGATACTTTAAAAATAATAGTTTAGGCCAGACCGGCAGCCAGTTCCTTCCCTCACTGGATGAATACCCCAATCAGTCAGCCAAATTCTATACAGCCATTCCTTACTTCCATGCTGGTCCCACTCTGAGAGCAGAGCTCTGCCATGAAGTTTTTCAATGGGTCGCATGGGGGTGAATGCCATTCATGAATTGGCTGCAGAAATGGAACAGGTGGTCCTGGTGAGCACCAAGTTGACCATGAACCTGCCCTTGCAGCAAAAGAGGCCAAGCGTCCCCCAGGCTGCCCAGAGCTGAGCCAGAAGGTTGAGCGAGGTGATACTTCCCCTCTGGTCAGCACTGATTCCTTTCTACCCCAACTAATCCGTGATTCTGTGCACATGAAACCATGCACACTGTCCTTTGGTAGCTAACAGGAGCAAACAGAAAAGCATGGCAGCTCAACTGGAGCCATTTTGATTGATTGTTAACTAGGGAGGCTACCAGAAAATGTATTTTTGACTACCCTTGAACTAGTTGTTAATGTCAGTAGATATTGCTGAATGGTTTTTAATCTAGAAAAGGTTCTGGAGTTCATCTCACAGGGAGAGGTTTAAAAAAACCACATCCCATAGGTTGATTATCTGTCCATGTAGGCACAGGGAAAACAAAGATGTGTGCCTGACCATTTCCTCTTTGTACAGCCAGGGAGAGTCATGTTGGCCACTTCAGTTTAGAGGTGAAGTTATGTCATGAAGTAAACGTCATGAAATTTGTTGACGTTACATGTTTTACCTGAAGAAGTATAGTAGATCCCGGATGTTGTGCTGTGGCATTAACAAAAAGGTCTATAATGATGAATCAACATAATGATTACTGGGGTTTTATTTTGTTCTTTTTTTCTGTAAAAACCAAAATGTATCTTGCAGTATTTATTTGTCTGTGTTTTGATACTCAGAAAAAGGAAGAACAAGAAACAACTTTCAGTCTACCTTTTAACAAAGAGATTAGGGTAGCACTCAGATTCTGGAAGGTGTGTGTTTGAAAATGGAGGAACCAAAGTCAAGTGTTTTCAGAAGTGACAAGGATCATCAAGTCTTGGTTTTATTTATTTATTTAATTAGTTTTAGGATTTATATTTGCAGTCTGAGAGCTCTGGTATTCATCAGCTCTCTTCCATGACACATTTAAGTTAGAGTCACAGGCAATTCCATCCTTAATGAATTGTTATCTGCCAAAATGAATCTACATTGGGTTCAGGGAATAAATACCTGATTGGTGGGCTATTGCTATCATTACTAACCGAGCTAAAAAGAGCTAAGATGAGCTTAGGCAAGACATCCTGCACTCACTGTCAGGTTTTTCTTACTAATGATTTTTTTTTTTTTTCTGGCTTTTCTGCATCCACTTCTCTTTGAGGACAGGCATCCCAGCACAGAGGGTCTCATCACTGTTGGCCAGAACGGTCTGGTTTTGATGGTCAACTTGGTCAGGATACTGGACCAAGATACTCTGAGGGGTGGAAAGGCTTGTTTTTAGGTCAAGATCTGATGATCTTGTGAATCTTTTGAGTCATTTCCAGAGTAAGCTCAAGACTGTCTGTTAAGAGTCCATGGACATCGTACCTTGGGTGAGTGTCCCAATACATGGGCTGCTGTGGAAAATGACATTCTACTTCCAGTAGTTTTATAAACATAGCTTTTATTTTGCTTTCCTTTTTTGAACAGGTAAATCAAATACAATCTGAGTCATGGTGTGTATTTTGTGTTAGCTGAAGCAGAAGACAGCCTATTTCAGTAAGGGCAAAATATTAACTTGTAATATTGATTTAGTATGACGCTCTGTTTTAATTGGGCATGTAGATTACTTTTGGATGGCAAATATATATATACATGTATTGGCAAAACACTGCTGACAGATCTTTACAAAATACTTCTGTCCAAAGAAAAGTGAATCTCAAATGTCTTAGAAGAGAAAAATAATGAAGATAACTGAAGGTCATAGAAGATATTCAATAGAGAAATTATTTGCATGGCTTTATGTAGATGATTGGTGTTTGAATTTTGCGGCCAAAACTCCAGCTGTAACATAAATGATTTTGTGCTTGCAAAAGTTCTGTGAATTGTTTTGCTGTGATGAGATAAAAATCTCTGGATATTTTCTACATCTATCCAGGTTAGTTTCAACTTGGAACATAAAGTTTGTAAGTCACAAGAATGCATGTGTGTTGTCAAATATCACAGAACACACAGGAGCAGCACTGAGGAACACATTCAGTGCAGGCAGCTTGGTGTGGAGCTCCTGATGGAGCTGCAGATTGAGCTCTGGGGCAGGGCTCCAGCCAAGGAACTGTGAACAGCTGAGCCTTCACAGAACAAAGGGCACCTGTGGCCCATCCAGATGATTGGACACAGCAGGAGCCAATGCCTCCAGATTTTCCAGCATTTAGACTGTGAGTGGGTAAAAGCGCAGTGGTTAGTTTGTTTGGGGTGTCTCCTTAAAGTCACTACCTCAGGCTGTTATTTTGTTGTTTATTGCACCAAGATTGACTTGTTTAAGGATCTGGATACCTGAGACACTACTATAGGAAACCTGGGAACTGGTAAGGAAACCTTGTGTGGGTGTAGGGGTGTGTTGCTGTGAAGGTTTCAGCTCAGATTGAACGAATGTTACTGACTGAGTCCCTCCTGTATGGTTGGACAGGGAAGTTTCCTTAGGAAAAGCAAAGCAGGTCCTCCAGTAACTGTGTTTGTGCTTTTGATTCCCTGATGCCTTAAATTTGTGAGCCATGGTCATGACTGGCCAGAGCATAGCTGTAGTGGAGCTCAAGACCATATGCTGCAGGGCAATCATGGAGCTGAGACTTGTGGCCCCAGGCTGGGCTGAAACGGCGTCTGGGGGTGAGGGTGATACATGGGGAGGTGGACAGGGACAATCGGCCTCACAGTGCCCTCAGGGCCTGACACTCCTGCTGGTATTAAATTGTTGTATAGGTGCATTGTCCTGTAAATTACTCTGCAAACAATAAGGGATTTAGAAAACTTGCAATTAAACCCTCAACTCCCTCAAACAAATACTTTGTCTACAAACTTCAAACACCTAATTCCATGATAATCTACTAACTGTTGCCAAAAGTTGTTGACAACAAATGTGTTATTTCTTCTCTGAAAGAGAACAGGCCATTAGTATTTAATGCAATTTGACGCTCTCTTTTGCCATGTTGGATGTCCTAGGATAATGAGTATGAGGCCAATTTATTTTTGATTTCTATTTTTTTTTATAATTTCTTTAGTTTCTCACATTCTGCTTGTTGGCAGATACATAGTGTGAATTTTCCAGACTGAAATAGCTGGTCTTCACCTGCCAAGGTCTGCAGTTAGTATTGTTTCAAAAACAGTTGGGAGGAAACAATCAGGTAAACAAGACTGAGCTGACTCTAGTTAGTTTTGGAAATTTGAAACAATCATTCCTTCTACCAAGCAATTAGCCTCATTTACATTAAAGTAATTTTCTCATGTGATTTATACTTGCTGGTGTTTAAAGCAGAGAAGCCAAAGACTGACTGACCAGTCAAGCATCAAAAGATGTGCTAGGGGACACTTCTTGAGCAAAGGAAGCATTTGCAGCATTTCTGTAAGCATTTGTGGTTTTAATAAGCTGGGAAACTTGTTCTGGATCACATTCATGGTATTTTTTTCCTCCAACATCTGATCACTTTTTCATTTCTGCAGCTTGTGTTAATTGGCCCTTGCCTTTTGCTCTGAAGTGTGGCTTCTCAGTAACCATCATTTAAGAAGATGGTCAGCTGGTTTTGCCCCTTAGCACCTTTTCTGGCTCAAATGAAGTCACATGCTCCAGTCCTTCATGCTCCATTGACCCTTTTCACTTGACTCCAGTATGTTCATCTCTCTTTTTCTGTCCAAGAGACAGAGTACTTTAGAGGTGTTTTTGTAATATTCAGCAAAGTGAAGAGTTACTTTCCTTGATGTTCTTCCTATACTCCTACTAATGCAGACCGCTGTATGGTTTACCTTATTTGCTGTAAGGACACACTACTGATTCCTGTTCAACTTGTCCATCAGGCCCTCAGCTTCTTCTCTGCATGCCTGCTTCCAGCCAGTCAGTCCCCAACCAGTTCTGTTGCATGGGAGTATTCCTCTCAAGGTGCCAGACTTCACATTTCCTTCCTCGAAATTCATGAAGATTCTTCAAGTGTACTTCTCCAATTAGTCAAGATTCCTATGAATGACAGAGATGCTGATCAGTAGATCAACAGCTCCCTCCAGTTTTGAAGTGTGAACTTGTTTTGATTTGTTCTGTAACCATCCCACAGACTGCAATTAAGAAGCCCATCTTTTAGTTCCCCAGATCCTCCTCTTACCCTTCTTGAAGATGGATATAATATTTGTATTTTTCAGTTATCAAGACTCCTCCTCACACCACAGCCTTTCGACAAGAAGAGAGACCTCACTACAGTGTTGGCAAGCTTTATAAGTGCTTTGGAATCCCTCCCATCCAATTTACCTAAGAGGTCTCTAGCTTCACATTCTTGTATTGTGGGTAGCACTCCCAGCCTGGGACTCCACTGGTCATTGTAGGGTCTAGGGAGGCTGGAGAGCAGGCCTCACCTATAAACATGGAGAAAGCAAAGTTACTTCACATCAAAGGCCTTTCCATGTCTTTGTCACTATATCCCTGCATTTCTCTTTGTCTTCCTTGTGTTGCTGGTGTACCTATGGAAAGTTTTTTGTTACTCTTCATGTCCAGCTCCAGTTTTGATTTCACCAGCACTCCAGTAGCTATCTTTCTGGAGAATAGCTTTTATTCTAAGTAGCACTGTATGCAAAGTTTCACTACTCTGAAATATTTTCTTAGAAGCACTAAATAAGTAATAGTTCTTATTTCTTCCTAAATTTTCATTGAACTCTTCATCTGAAACTTTCTTTGTTGCCTTCACAAGTCACTACATTTGTTAGCTGAAAGTGATCTGGAGCACAGTTGTTGATAAATGCTCTCTTTTTTTTTCTTTTTCTTTTTTCTCGTTGTAATTTTTTGCAATCATTACATCTATTTAAGAACATATTTAGAAACAGTTATTTTGGCATAAAAGCAATTCACTAATCAGTCATTAGTCATAAGGGAACAAAATTATGTCTGATTGAAATAGTAGATGAACATGTCATCATGAACTAGTTAAAAATATACTTTCACATTTGAGTGAAAATTTATTTTTAATAAAGACTCATGCACTGTGTTTGGTGGTACTGAGACAAAAATTTAGGACAAGTGCTGTCCATTCTTCCAGAGGTATCTTCCAATGGCAATGCTTATTTCTTCTGGTACCATCCAATCCATGTTTATTTACTTTCATCTCCTGAGCTGTATTTATATAGACATTATAAAAGAATTATAACCATAGCTTCCAACAAGGCTGCCAATTTGTTTTGTTTTAGCTACAGTGACCAAGTTCCATGAGTTAACAATGCATTTCAGAGGAACATTTCTTTTTTACTAGAGTAATTGCTTATAATATTTTTTCCATTTTGTTCTTTGAGACAACTAACATTGTTCTGTTTATGGGATTCAAGTAACATGTACATATAAATTATTTATGAAATCCTTTGTATAAATGAAGATATTGCTGCATCATACTTTTAAGAAACAGTATAGAGGAGAAAAGCTGTGGAATATGGCTGTAATATACTTGAAAATTATGTGATCTAATGTTAGTGAAAGCTAACTGGACCCAAAGTCTAACACATATCAAAAGGGGGTAAAAAATTCTATAGCATAGTATGGTATCCCTGCCATATTCTTAACTGAGTAGTAAAGAAATTGAGTTTTAAGGTGTAACATGTGATGTTAAAATAACCAAAGTTGCATAAAGGTCCTCTTAAACTAATCCTGATGTACTCCAGGACATAAATGAAATTAATATATTAAGTTTGCCAAGAATGGTCTTGCAATTAGCCTCCAAGTGTGTGCGACTGTTTCTTATAAACTTGTATTATCAATATTCCAGGAATTATTAATTTTGTTTGTTTTTGTTTTGTGTTTTTCATAGTGTTCTGGTCAGTAATCTGTCACTAACAGCTTGCTATCACACAAACGTGCAAAGGTCTAATCCTCTTTAGACTGGATAAAGTTGGAAGAAAAAAAGAGTAATGTTTATGGGATGGAGCTGACCTGTGAGAGACGAGTTAATAGACTGAATAAACAGACTAACAACTCTAAGAACCTTTCATTTGAGATTAATGATTACTGAGAGGGATAAAGAATCATCTGAAGTAAAATTAGAAAATAAAAATAAATGGATGAAAACAAGGACATGGAAGTTGACAGTAAGTCAGGGAAATGATTCTCAGAGCAAGAGCTATTTGACTGAAGAGCAGCTTTGTTTAGCTAAATGTTGGACTTTGTTTTAATAAATTATGCAAAGCGAAACAAAACCTTGCAATACGCATTTTCAGTACATGACTGAAACTGTTCTTTGATTTGCCCTTACATCTCCTTTAGGAATGCCGACTATAGTTCTATGAAATCAACCTTGTCTTCTACCCTATATCTTTATATCTTATAACCTTGCCTCTATACTGGAGAGATGTGAGTTTGATAGATGAACCACTCGCTGAATTAGCAGTTGATTGTCAGGTCACACTCAGAGTTGTGGTCAATGGCTCAATGTCCAAGTGGAGGGCAGTGATGAGAGCTGTCCTCAGGGGTCAGTCTTTAGCACTATCCTTGTTGGTGACTTGGCCAGAGGATTCAAGTGCACCCTCAGCAAGTAAGTTTACTGATGACTCCAAGCTGTGTGGCATAGTATTCATGCTGGAGGGAAGGGCTGCCAGAAGGACGTGGACAAGATTGAGAGGTGGATCTGTAAATGCTTAAGGTTCACCAAGGCCAAGCGAAAGGTCCTGCACATGGGTTGTTACAATCCTAAGTATCAATATAGGCTGGGAGGAGAACTGGGACTGAGGGCAGTCCTAGGGAGAAATATTTGGGGGTGATGGTGTTCAACATGTCCCAGCAATGTGGACTCACAGCCCAGAAAGCCACCATGTCCTGGGCTGCATCCAAAGCAGCGTGGGCAGTAGGGGCAAGGGAGGGGATTGTCTTTCCTCCCACTCTGCTCTAGTTAGATCCCACCTGGAATGGGGTCCCCAACACAAGGAAGAATGGGTGTGTTGAACAAGAGTAGAAGACAGCTGCTGAGTTAGAGGTTTGGAGCAGCTCTGCTATGAATGCAGGCTGTGAGAATTAGTGCTGTTCATACTGGAAAAGAGAAGGCTGCAGGGAGACCTTACAGTAGCTTCCCAGGACCTAAAGGGGTGCAAGCAGGATGGACAAGGACTTTCCACAAGGGTATGTAGTGATAGAGCAAGGGGAAATGGCCTTAAGATGAAGGAGGGCAGATTTAGATTAGATACGGTGAAGAAATTCTTTATTGTGAGGAACTGCGTTGCCCGGAGAACTTGTGGATGCTGTGTGGTGGGAGTGTTAAAAGCCAGGTTGGATGGGGCTTTGAATGCAGACTGTAGTTCTCTGAAATCAACCTTTTCTTCTACCCTATTATCCTTATATCTTATAACCTTGCCTCTATACTGGAGAGATGTGAGTTTGATAGATAAGCCACTCGCTGAATTAGGAGTTGATTGTCAGGTCACACTCAGAGTTGTGGTCAATGGCTCAATGTCCAAGTGGAGGAGTCTAGTGGAAGGTGTCTCTGCCTATGGCAAAGGACTTGAAACTAGATGATTTTTAAGGTCTCTTTCAATTCTAATCATTTGATAATTCTATGTATGATTCTGTAAGCTGTCAAGGCTTCAATTTCAGGTTGCTTAATTCTTCTGGCCTTTTTTCTTCCAATCATGTTTACCATCCCAAATTCGAAAAGCAAAGCATCTGAGATTTTCCTACCAAAAAGGAAAAATAGGCCAGATTTGTTTGAATTACCTGAATGTAATTTGCCACTTGACAATAAATAATAACCTTTTCCTTCAGAAGCTAATGTGCTTTCTTTGTGGTCCTGTTATGTAGAACAGATTGTTTTCCTCATACAGCAAGTGGTTCCAGGAGAATTCATGTGTTTTGTAACTAAGGGCTTCTTTCCTGGATTTTTTTGTTGAAAACAAACATCCTCACAATTAGATCTTCTCTTCCTAAAACCAAGTAGCTATGAAGAACAGGCTGTGTTTTTATCCATTTATACAGAGAAACTGCTTTTTATCTTAGCCATTAGTTTGCTTTCCTTCATTTGTGCAGTGCTAGCCTGAGAATTATGGCTGGTTTGACCTACTGTACAACACAGACTCTAGAATTCTACCTTGTCCATCTTGCATTAAGCTTAAAAACTTCTTCAAAGCAGATAGCAATGGGTCCAGCCTTTGAGGTCACTTGGTGTAGATAACATGTAATGTTATTGAGGTTCCAAATAATGCTAACAGCTTGGTTTTACTCTTCCAAGTAATGAAGACAGTTTAATCAACTATGTATATGGGTAAAGCTATTTTCATTATAGAGTCATTAAGGGTTCATCTTGTTTCCAAATCACCCTTTCTTGTTTCAGGGACTTTCCCTGTCATTTAAATACACAGCACATTGACTTGTATGTAATTCCTTTACAGAAACATGCTAGTGTATTTCTGTTTGGGAAATATTTTTAGACAATGTTTGCAACTGAAATGAAATCTCAAGAGTGGCCATGTATGGACTGTAGGGAAACAAGACTGATTTTTGCTGTTCTTTTTATATTGAATCAGTTCTGTTCCATCAAATTGTCTTGCTTTTGTTCTGAAGTTCATGTTAGTCTGTTAAGCCTTTGCTTTCCAAGTGCTGAAGAGGGAGCTTAGTAAGTTGAATTCTTGGTAGCATATGCTCTGAACCTTGTCTTTTTTTTTTTTTTTTTTTTTTTTTTTTTTTTTTTTTTTTTTTTTGGTCTGTGATGTATGCTCACATCTTTCTGCCTTCCATTCTTCTGCAGTGGAAGATAACAGGACAGTGACAGACCTGTGTCAAACTCTTCAAAGATATATTAAGAGCATAACACAAATAACTTCATAGGGAAGAAACAATTTGTCATTGTTTGCTCATAAAGTAAATTTCTTTAAAAATAAATCTAATAGGAAGTAATCAGTTAGAAAGAGGGTATTGTCATAGGCACTACGCCTATAAAAGATTGTCTGAGCCAGCTGATTGGCAGTTTTATTTTCTACATGGATAGCCAGCACTGGAATAAAATTCTAGCTTGGTTATATTGTCCTCATCCTTTATACAGTTCACACTGTGCATGTATCTGTATGCAGTGTAACTGTAATAAGGCTCCTGATTAAGCCATTCTATGGATATATGCTGGATATTCATGGTATACTTTTCTGCTTGCATTGCTATCTGAATGGACACCTGGCATAGTTGAATTTCTTTTTCTAGATCAAAAACCGCCTGTTGTAAATAGGTGCATCTCCAGTCCCCTTGCCATTGTGGTAATATGAGGAGGAGAAAAGGCCTTGGCTCTGTGTAAGCCCTGCTCAGCAGTAATAAAAGTGTCTCTAAATTATCAACCCTGTGTTCAGCACAAATCCAAAACACAGCCCCATACCAGCCACAGTGAAGAAAATTATGTCTACTCCAGCTGAATCCAGCACAACACCTCTACCTGAAAATAGCAGGTCCAGTAAGGGAAGTTCCTGTATTGGCATGGAAATGTTCTTGTATTTCACACCACTGAAATTTTATGACTCTTTGGTTCACTTGGATGTGAAATTGGTAAACCTGCTGCGCTGTTCTCCACCAGCTTTGACATGATTGACTGTGACTTAATATTCCCAGCTGAGGGTTGTTTTCTTCTCTTGATATAGTTCCCTTCCAAATGCTTGTCATTTTTCTTTTTCATTGGATCTTGATTTCTAAATGATCGTCCTTATGTTAACCCTAGGACATGCAGCTAACACTGAAAATTGATGTTTATGTTTGTAGCTCCTTAAGCTTTTCTAGCCTCTGATAAAAATGAAAAGAACATGCCTTTGATCATGGAGACAGATACAGGCAGGCAGCTGTGTCTCAGTGCTGTGCTGGTATTTTTCCGCAAAACCTCTAAAACAGAGACCCATCCTGTTGTGTAAAGTATATGGGAATCTTTTTTTTTTTTTTTTTTTAAGTAAGCAAAATATTCTTCTTTAAAATCATTGATAGATTTCCAATGGCATTTCCTTAATGGTGAATTTTTAAAATAGCTGTCTTCTATTATATTTTTCTTTTTCTACTGTTTTATTTTTGGTGTTGTACTCCTGCATATTTCTTGCCTTGACTACCAAGAAGAAGAGAGAAGTAGATAGATCTGAAATAGAAGCTGAGTTGTTTTATTTCAGCTGTGTCTTTCCCCACCTCTTACCTTCTGGTTTTATGAAATGAAGCACTGTTTTTTGGTTTTTTTGGTTTGTTTGGTTTTTTTTTCATTTTGCATATGAATAGTTATGGAAATCAAATTATTTTTCCAAGATTTCCTGGGTACACTGTGATAACAATGACTTATGCCAGATAAATTGGCTCCTGGCCTGATCTTGGAGTAATCATAACCATTCCTTCTGGCCCATGTCACCACTGAGAATATTATTTCTATACAAGATGGCAAGTTTTTTGTTTGGTAACTGAAATGCAAAGAAAACTGCCTTTGACTTGTTTCAGTAGCTTTGCTATTCTGTTAGTAATTGTTCATATTATTTTTTCCTTCAAGAAAAGTATTTATAGAAATTTAGGATCTCTAATATGTTGGTCCAGTCCACGTTTATTACTCTTCTTTTATTCTGTATTTTTTTATGGTTGCATAACATTGCATTCTTGGTTGGAGGGAAAAATCTGTTACTACATCTAAATAATCTTTGCCCATGATTCTAGCTTCCCTTTCAGAACTCTATTAATAATTTTTGTTTCCCATATGCACTTTTTCTTTTCCATATGCACATTTTTGCCTGAAGCAAACTATTCTCAGCATTTATTTTTGGTGTATGTCCAACATTGCTGTAATCCAGTTACAGTTATTTGTGCTGGTACAATATCAGCTAAATCTATTTGCTCCATTTTGTCATGCCTACTTAATATTTTAAAAAGAAAATTAGTGAGATTTTTCCACAACAGTATTGGGTCAAACCCAGTTCACATCCTGTCTTGCACAATATTCAGTTTTGTGTTGTGCACCAGTTCCTACTGAATTAGAGTGACAGTTGGGCATGTGGATTTGAGCCACGTGTTAATCCGAGTTCATCCAGAGGTGTGTGCCATCCTCTCTAATACAATGGTTCAATTACAGCGGATGAAATTGCATTATCTTTTGAATCCATCTTACCACCTTGTCTGGCAATTAGTTGCACATATGCATCCCATATTCAAGTGTTTCTGTCTCACATAGGCAGTGACAACCTTTACAAAAGAGTCTTGTCAGTAAAATAATTTATTTGTAGGAATTCTTTGCTATTTTTTAGAGTGTGAAATACCCTGAACCTACCCAACACTTCTGGGCAATGTTCACTGGTGGCAAATTCTTTCGGAAAAAAACCCTTTTTCACGTTTTGCGAAGAGGTTGTTTTAAATATACTGTTTTGACATGAATGTTACAGTCAAAAGGAGGCCAATATAGTCCTTAATTGTTCTGCTTGGGGTGCACTACGGTTGCTAAAAGTTCCTCTACTGCTTCAAAATATAGGGCAAGGGAAGTTTGTGATAGACATTTCAGTGCTCTGGTACAGTTGACTTTACCCAAAATTTTGTGTGTAGGTGGTCTACAGACTATGTGTGGTTGTGGAATCTGTAAATTGTTTACACTCACCAATCCTCCTGTAGCCATTGCTTGCCCTGATTTTTGCAATATATTGTATATTATTCTGAGTAGCTTTTTAAAATTTGTTTGAGGTTTTGGTTACTTGTGCAATTATCCAGATTCTTCCAAATAGCTTTGAAATATCTATTAATATTTCTTTGCTTTTTTTTTTTTTTTTAGATTTTTACTGGCATTTTGAGAAAGCTGGAATAGCATTGGGATAGTCTGGGGTGAGCTAGGTAGCTTGCTATGTGACCAAAAGGCTGATGGTTTTAAGGTGATGGACACTGCTAATATAGATCTACAAAGATGGAAACAAAAACTGAATTTGGCTTTATTAGTGTTTTGATTTATATATATATGTATATATGTGATCTATAAATAAGTATGTTACAATTTTATAAATATGATTTATAGCTTCACATAATGTAAATACATATATTTCTTTAATCAAGGTAGTTCTGCTGGAAGTGGTGCAGTAATGACTTGAATTACCTTCTGGCAGACAAGTTTTTAGGTGCTCAGGGTTGAATTTCCCTTGAGCACTAGAGGAAAGCAGCTTTCTGGACAGCTCACACACCTTCACTTCTTATGCTTGAGTAAAACTGCAAAAGATGGATTCAGGCTTATGTAACTTTACATTTACTTTACATGTAGTGATGTTTTTCTTGTGGACTCCCTTAGCTCAGGTTTTTAAGTGCTGGCTTCCACATCTCTGCTTGCAATTCAGAAGTGCATTAGTATTTCTTTTTCAAACATGAAGTGACCTGAATTCCATGCCAAGCTCTGTGACTTCTTGCAGTTGGGTTTTTGTTATGTGAGAGTATATGGTGCATGATTTTGGCTGTTCAGTGGACCTCAGAATAAGCCTCGCATTATCACATCAGTTTAGTGTATCTGGGACAAGCACCTTGAATGGAAACACAACTAAAACTGATGTGAGTTTCATATGCAGCAATTTGAACTGCAGTGTTGTCAAAATATTTTCTCCACTGTTAAAGCATTGCCATATTTTTTTTTAAATTCAAGAATTACTGCCAGGGTTTATTGTTATGCATTTTAGCTATGGCTGAGTTTTGAGGAATTTTACATTAGCTCTGTAGGAGGAATTAAATAACTGAATCAAGTTTTTTTGCATCAATGCATTTGTAAAAATTCATATTTCTCACTTGAAAGCAGATAGTCATAGTTGTCTTTGAAGTCTTCAAAAGTAGATTTTTTTTTTTAGGCTTTGCCATAGTAGAACTATATATATTACTGGTTGTTTTAATTTCTGTGTGTTGAACGCCACAGAAATCCTAGTTGAATGCCAACAGACCCAAAAGTATGGTTACACATTCCTGTATTTGTTTTTCGAAATCAATTTGTTATTTCCTATGGTTAAATGTACCTGAAATATGCTTAAGGTAAAATCTTAAAAAAGAATACACATATACAAGTCCATGATCCAATGAGTGTCTTATGGGCCTAAGGACTGAGGTACCTGAGATTGGAGAGTACCCCTAAAAATCTCAAGGTGCTTGGAATAATCAGACCAGATTTATTCCCTTTACACTTCTGTCACTTGTGTAAGAAGCAATAAAAGAAGATAATCTCAACGAAAGAATTCCAAGATAATTTAAGGACAAGAGATTGTATTAGGAAGAAAAACCTAAGAGGGGATTTACAGAAAACTCTGTATAGAAGTTTATTGGCAAGCACCAAAGAATTTTAAAGGGGTGAAAAACAGAAGAGAAAATTATACATTGATCAGAAACTTGAGATTCCCACACACACACACACACACACACACAAAATTCACATTGAATATATGAGATGCTGGAGTGTTTTTAATTTGTGGCATAGGTCTTTTTTGCTTTATTTTAAAATTCAGCCTCTTGCTCTCTCAGCCTTGTTTGTGCACATTAGCCTGTGCACATTAGCACATACCGTCGTTCATGCCGTGGTTTAGCATTTAGGGCAGATAACATTCTTCCCGGACTTCGCATTTGCATCTTCTGATGCAATTTTGTTGACAAGGTCCTTTCAGGCATGCAGAGAAAACAACGCTCCCGCGTCTGTTTGGATCATTGGTAAAGGAGTATCTTTTTCAGTACTTTGTCTAGATGCTATTTCCACAAGAAAGCACTTTGCCTGTAAAGCTTGTACATATAAATGCGCTTCAGCAGGGTGCCTGTGACTCGTGTCAGGGTCAGCTAGAAAATGACTAAATCTTCCTGAAAATTGCAAGAGCGGTTTTTGTTGGTTGTCGGATATTTCCCCCCCCCCCCCAATCCCTTCCCGTGGTTTGTCATCCAGAAAGGGATGCAGGCGTGCGTCCCAGCCACGCAGAGCATTGATTGCTTCTGCCTGCAGCGGGGATGCTGTCAAGTGGCTGCGCGAGTGGAGTCCGGCTTTGACACGGGGCTGCCGGGCAGCGGCCCCCGCCGGCCCCGGCCGCCGCCATGCCCCGCCGCTAGCCCGCGCTGCCCCGGGCCGGCCGGGCCCCGCCGCCGCGCCTCGCCCCCGCCTCCGTGCCCGGCGGGCAGGGCGAGCCATGCACGGGCACCTTCCCCGGCAGCACAGCTGCGGCGGCAGGGGCGCCGAGGGCTCGGACGGCGGCAGGAACGTGCCCCCCGCCGCCAGGGATGCCCGCTGCGCCTGCCGCTGGCACCAGCATCCGCCCGGCCTCCCGCACGGCTCCCAGGCGCTGCCCTCCTGGGGAGCCGCGGGTGGCGGCCAGGGCAGGGGCAAGTTGGTGCCTTTGTGGGACACGGTGCGGAGGAGCCCCCCCAAATCCCCAGCCAAGCCCCTGGGCGGCCCGGGGCAGTGGTGGTCAGAGTGCGGCTGTGCCCACGGCTGGGCCCCCCCGGTGCAGGTGAGCTGATTCTTCACTCTGCAGGCGACTTAGAGGATGCTCCAGGGAGAGAAAGTGAGGTTTGGTGGTGTCGACAAGTTTTTGTGATGCATCCCGATGTGTGTTTAGTGGTTTATTCTGGAAATTTTATATGCAAGGGCAAGCTATGTCGGGGGGTCATACCTGTGTTTGGGTATTGCTTCTCTGTTGCCTGTGAAAATTGTGGGCTGTTCTTGGGAAGGTTTTCTTGTTAAAATATTTTGGTTTGTTCCTCCAGGTTCTGCAGACTTCATATTCCATTGTGGCATATAGAACTGATGTGTTTATCTCCCATGTGTAAAGGATTTTGTGAGCTTCTGTAAACAGTTTGTTGTCAAATATTGCATGGAGTTAAAATAATATTTTAAGAGACAACATGGGGGAGGGGGATGTTAGATTTACTGATAAGAGAAAGTGTGACCTTTTTCTCCTCTTTGGAACCTGAAATGTAGTTGAAATCTCTAATAAATATGAAATAGCGCTTTAGTTTTCACAAATAATTTGATTTTTATTTAAATGCAGGGCAGTGTATTTTCAAATATAAACCAAGCATTGCCTATGATGTGTACAATTACCTGTAAGCAACTATACTGAAACCCAGCACTGTGAAATAGGAATCTCAGTGACACTCATAGGATGGTTAATACTAAAAAGTATTAAAATTACCTCCACTCATTCATGTTTTCATGTCCCACTTTGAAAACTTTCAGCTTATTCAAAAAAGCTTTCTGTAATGTCAACATAGAATGCTTTTGTCAGCATTTCACAGTAGAAAAAGGCAGAAGGTGTTGCTGAAATAAGTTTTTGAAATACATCTCTACTTACTGATGAAGTGTACACTAGAGTTTAACTAGCCTCAGCCCACGCTGAACATGGGCATCCTCTCTAGAGATTACATCGATTCTTTCATGGAAATGGTTTTAATATCTTTTCACTCTACAGAAAAGCAATAAGGCAAAGGATTGTCAGATAGTGTAGCTGTATTTTATCTTGTCTTATGGGCTGAAAAAGTGACGTTCTGTTGACTGAAAGAGATTGTTGTATAAAAAAGCTTCCTTTTTTCCCCTCTCAAATCTAAAATCAAGTGGAAAAACTAAGCTTTCTGTTAAATTTTTGAGTGACCAGTGTTACATGTGACTACAAAATATTTTCTATATTTTCTTTCATGTACAAGGCATACACAGCTGTTTATGTTGGAATAAAGCCAATGTTAAAACAAAATATAAAGCATCAAATTAGACTTGTTTCAAATTTGAATTATAAAAAGTTCTAAATATTGTCTTAGGCTCTTTTTGATTTGGAAAAAGATTAAAGGAAAAAATACCTTCAATGAAAGAGCTCCTTGGTTTTCAAAGGTACAGAATTTATAAATAAAAAATGAAGGAGCATTATTAAAAAATGCCCAAAAAGACCCTTTTAAGATGTATTGTCAAGTTTTTTTCAGTAGTTTTAATGTCTTTATGATCACATCCTCATGTGTTTAGGTGATGTGGAAATATTCAGGTTTATGTACTTCTTATATTTAATACTGAACTTTGTTTTGGAAACTTGCTTTACTGTATGTTCTGAATGCCAACTACCTTTTTCTGTTTATGAAGGTGCCTTTCTTGGGCTGTGTCTGTACTGAATTTATCACTGTGTCTGGGGGTGGACTGATGTACTTGGGCAAACACTTGGTGGTTTCAGTGTCATAGAGTTGAGAGATAGTTTGTTTCAAATAACAATCTCCTTTTCTCTCGCAAGGTAAGCATTGGTGTAAGGTATGGGCAGGAAGGGAGGAGTGTGTGTACGTTTGTTTGTGTGTGTGTACATGTATTGTTGTATGTGCATACACCTAGAAAATCATCAATGATATTGCATGGAAACAATATGAGAAAACATTATAGGCCTGCCCTTACTACTTCTACCTAGTTTGGGGGTACAGGTGGAAGTCAGTGATGTTTTTTGAGGGCTGTGTTGATGGGGAAATCTTTCTTTCTTGCTAAAATAAAGGGATGTAGTGGAACAGTTAAATTTGCTGGCCTAAGGAAGGAAAAATAAGAGAATTTATTTTAAATTTCCAGCTAATGTGTAAATGTGAGAGTAAAGAAGAGATTGATAGCTTCCAAGGTGGTTTGCTTTATTACATAAAGTTCTGATCAGGTTTTTGTTCTGCTTGACTTCTTTTAGGAGAGACTCCTTTGTTCAGACATAGGAAAGACATAACACCTTGTAAAACAGCTTCTTGATAGTACTCTTGTACCAAACTGATTTCACAGGTCCTTCATTCCTAGAGTGTGTACTTGACAGTTGTTACTAATATGCACTTTGGCATCCTGATCCTGACAGAAGTGTTGATTTTGTTGAGAAGTAGATGACTCCATTTTCTTTGCCAGTTTCTTCTTTAGTGTGCCAGAGCAAAGAGTATCACTCTGGTATTATTGATATTACAAGTGTCTTAAAAATTTTGCTTTGCTGGCTTTGCATGTTTGTGTTTGCTTACAATGTCATGCTGACTTGTGGGTACAAGAACTCTCTCCATATACCAAATAGAAATTAACTTGGAATTAAAAAAAAACAAAACAAAACAAAACCCCACAAAACCAAAAATCCCCCAACCCAAAATTCCCAAATTTCCAAAGTGAGTTGAAATCATGTTTAGATGGAAATTTGATTCCAAGACCTGATTTGGCTTTTAACTTCCATTTTTTTTTGACAAACACATTTACAGTTCTGTTTCTTTGTTTGAAAGAAAAAAGGATGGGGGGAAAGTGAAAAGAAAAGTAAGTTAATAGGCAAGTTTTAAATGTTCCTGTTGCTTGGTAATATTTTTTGTCTCCACAGTGCACTGGGCATCTCTATCCCCATTAGTATATGGAATTATATGATTTCTGTGATTCACTCGGTGATTTCATACTTCAGGTCACCGTCATGCTGTGAGAGATCTGAGAAAAACTTGAGGGTGGAAGAGGGCCTTGCAGAGGCGAGGAGGTTGACCTGGTGTTTTCCTTGGGTCATTCTGCCATGGAATTTGGTTTGTAAGATTGGATGGACTTTCCCTGTAGGCACCTCTAGATTGCTGGCACATGCAATGTAGCAATTAATTAGATTAGAAATATATGTTTAGCTTAAGGTGTGCAATGAATACATTCTTTGTGCAGAAAGGACAGAGGGATAGGAGTCTGTATTGCCCTGATTGTAGATTGAAGAGGAAATTGCAGAGTTTGTGTTGCTGTTCTTGTTTTAGGAAGTCCAAAGTATGAATTTTACTTTGTGTGGTCTGTATGAAGGAGGTCCTCCTCTAAACACTTTCCCAATAAGAGCTTTGGGATTCCATGAGCTCAAGATTGTCCTTTCGAGGGGGAAGGAAGGTGTAGAACTAGATTGCCATCTTTGGCTGTTTCCTAGTTCAGAAGACAATATTGGAGACCACTGAAATTTAGCTACTATTTGCTATAAAATTTTCAGCCCTTCTATTTTAATACATTCTCAAATAAAATCATCTCATTGCAGATAGTATCCTAAATGTGTCATCTGCAAAAGTGCATACATGTGCTTTGTTTTGAAAACTTCCATAAAAGTGAAAATTTTCACCTATTTTTGAATAGTTTACTGTTGATTTGAGGACTTTTTTGGTTAGTTGTGTTTTTTCTTACAATCAACATCAGAAAAGTTTTTTTGTAGTCAGTTTCTTTTAGGATAAACTATTTCTTCTTTTAGAAATAACTTCTTGAGAAAGAAATAGTTATGTTTTGTTACCTGGTAGAGACTTGTGAGCTAAACCTAAGCTATAGATGTGGCATGACTTTAAAAGGGCTGTGAGCAGCCAAATTCTGAAGGATCCCCTGAAACTGTCTTTTGTGTTTGAAGGTCTTTGGGGCTAGTGCTGAAATTCCAGCATTTCATTTGAGAGCCCTTGCATGGTGGCATGAAGTGAGAGCTTGCTTTAAGGCATTCTGCCTCAGTACTAATGCAGAAGGTCTACTCTAAGAGAGACTGGCTCTTCCAGCTGTATGAAGAAATTACTTATCATGGGTTGTGTTTTTGAAAGCTTAGATCACTCTTTCAGTTCACAGACTCCCACACGCAAGTGGCCATTCTTCTGGCAAGCCCCTCCTGGCTATAAAGTTACATCAAGCTATTTCACTTAGCTAAGGGAGAGCTTTTCACTCTACTCTAGTGTGTTCAAGTGCCAGTAAAATAGCAGTTAAACTGCAAATAAAGAGCAATGATTGGCTTTTACACTTTTTTTTTTTTTCTTTTAAATCATTAAGGCAGTTGAGAGTTAGATGGTATGTAACTTGAGCTCAAGTTTTGGTAGGAGTAGCAGGGCAGTTTTTCATGAGGAAAAAAGCTCATATTCCATTCTCAGGGTGGTATGCTCTTATCAGTGGATTTAGATGACAGCTCTTCATTCAGCATCTTGCTTGGCTTGATCTTCATGCTGCATTCATAGAAGTGAGGTCATTGAAACACTGTTAGCAATCTGTGCAGCTGCTATGTAAGAGATGTACAAATGCAAAATACAAAAGCCGTTATCATATTCTTTTGAAGATGAGTGATATTGTTCTAACAATTCCTGTATCCAGGCCCTCTCACTGACAGAGGGCTTTGAGAAGTCTGCACCGTTCTATGTGGCATTCAGATCTGATTCTCTCCCAGGACAGCTGCTTTAGAGATCTTTGATTTTTGCATTCATGTTTAACCTATTTCTTCTGCTAAAACCAGGAAATCTTTGTTACTGCTGAATTCATAGCAATTATGTTTGGCATAAAAAGGAGATCAAAGCTTAGCCTGTTGAGACTAGCAATTTCCTTAGTGATGTAGGGAACACTCCTGGTCAGAAGTAACATGAAATGAGGCATAAGAGCCTTC